>NC_089589.1:66179861-66268942 GCF_019320115.1 Miscanthus floridulus
GCGCGTGGAGTCGCGGATCTCGGCCGCGAACTTGCCCCACGGCCGCTTCCGCACCCCGATGAACGCCGTCACCCGCTTCTCGTTCTCGCCTGCCCAGGCGGCGTCGTTGGGCTGCCGCCGGTGCTGCTCCCGCGTGGTCGGCGACGACGACGCCGTTGTCGTCGTCGCCTCGGAGGAGGACGAGGGCGAGGAAGCAGAGAGCCAGTCGGAGCAGCAGTCCTCGGCGGCGGCTGTGGCAACGTCCTCGTCCATGGCCATACCGAGGAGAATGGCGTCGAGCTGCTGTAGTAGCATGTCGTCGCCTTGGGCCGTGTCGTCGTGGAGCCACGCGGCGGCTGGTGCTGCGGCGGCAGGGTCGCAGTTGGAGGCAGAGGATGTGGGAGTAGGATTGCCTTGTTCCATTTCAGCAGACTGTAGTTGTGAGCAGTGCCGGAGGTAGAAGAAGGATTATATTTATATAGCCTCCAGGCTGCAGCAGTCTTGTGGAGTGGAGAGGAGGATGTCCGGATTGACTTGTCGTCGGCTGTAAGTGGATTTCCTGCGTGGGACCCGCCACAATCTTTGTTTTCAGCACAACGGCAGCGCTCACGTGATGGTAAAAGTCAGTAAGGCTGACGTAGGGCGGCTGGATACGACAAGCCGCCTAGCGTCACCTGAGCTGCTGCCAATGCTTTGCTTCCCTCTGCCATAAAATATCTGAAAGGAGACAATCCTCTGCATTAATGAAATTTTAGGCCTGGTTTAGATGCCATCTAAATTTTAAGTTTTTTCACTCTTTCTATCACATCAATTTTTAGTCGCTTGCATGGAGTATTAAATGTAGGTAAAAAAATAACTAATTACACAGTTTAGTTAGAAATCACGAGATGAATCTTTTGAGCCTAGTTGGTCCACGATTGAACAATATTTACCAAATAAGACGAAAGTGGTACTATTCATCAGGTTCAAAAAATTTGCAAAGTGAACAAGGCCTTAGTATCCCTTTCATCTTTCCTCTACTGACTAAGCTGACTGATTGGTCGACTCTCTCCTCAGCCCTTTGTCGTCACCATCACCAAAAGACTTTTAGGCGACACTACTTGAATTATAGTAACCTGCAGGCAGTTAATATGCTATTAACTTTATGACATTTGATTGGTCAATGATTTTTTTCAACAAATGTGACATCTGTGATAAAAGAAAAAAAAGGACTTCGGCTCCCACGAAGCACAGCGTGCAGTGGTTTTGCAACAGGGTCATGTCTCCGAAGCAAGTGCAGTTGTCACCTGAAAATTCTTGAATTTTTTTAGAAAAAAGGTGCGATGACCAGGTGGGCACCCACTGGATAACCCCACTACTGGACCACATGCACAATCATGGTCGATGGTTGTTTATTCAGGGGCAAGTAGTACGCCTTCGTTGGTGTGTGTTTAGCGCCTAGTTTTCTTCTTATTTTTAATTTTATTAGATGAATGCTTTAGAGCGACTTCAAGAAAAAATCTTTTATCATTCCTAATTTATAGGAACAAAGATTTTGATGAAAAATATCCTTCAACAACCATTTTAATTAGATCTCTAAATACAGATATTCTCTATTTCAGATTTCTCGCTAGCCAACAATTCAAAGTGAGAATGACTCTCTAGCATAGAAAACGGTTTTTTACTCAAATATCTCTTCAAAGATGATTTAGAGAGTTAATTTTAGAAAAAACTTTCCGAGATGCTCTTAGCTCCGGGTTGATCATTTTATTTGTAGCATCTATCATCATCTTTCGTTCTAGGGGATACTGAATTTACAATATTAGATGCAAGTTTAATCTATATCTATACCTAATAATAAAGAGGTAAAATTTCTGCCCATTTTGTTGGTACCCATTTTTTTGGTATGGCCTACTCTTACTAACTCCGTGACTCCGTGAATATGAAAAGTATTTCTGTTTGTTCTCTACAACTCACCTGTTATATATATATATATATAAAACAACATATATAGGTCTTCTTGTGGTAACCTGAATATGTACTAATCCAAATGCTAATCCAAATATATCCTTTAGGTCTTGATTAATCTGGGTAAGAATCCTAATCCTATCCTACTGTTCTCTGGGAACACGGATTTGTGCGAAGGAAAGCAGATATGGCGGATAGAATCTGATCTGGAAAATTAATACGGATACCGAAGGAACGTGGAAAAGGAATACGGAAGGGAGAGGTAGAAAAAAAAATATTAATCAACAATTACCTCACGCTCCTGGATTGTAGAATTCACTACCGGAATCCTGCTATTTGCCGAGTGTTTTTATGTATATCGAGTGTATTTCCTCGAGCACTCGACGAATAAGTGATTTGCCAAGTGCTGCGCTAAAAACACTCGAAAAAAAAACACTCGACAAAAAAAAAAAAACACTCGACAAAATAGGGGGTTTACCGAGTGTAAACAAAAAAACACTCGGCAAAGAGCAAGTTTGCCGAGTGTAAAAAAAACACTCAGCAAAGAAATAAAATATTATTTCTGGAAAAGAAGGAGAAGGAAAAAATTCTTTACCGAGTGCTACATCTACGACACTCGGCAAAGAAATATAAAATATTTTTTCTGGAAAAGAAGGAGGAGAAAAAAAATAAAAAAAATCTTTGCCGAGTGCTAGATCTACAACACTCAGCAAAGAAAGATAAATTTTTTTTTCTGAAAAAAGAGAAGAAAAAAATAAAAAAAAACCCTTTGCCGAGTGCTAGATCTACAACACTCGGCAAATTTTTTTTTCTTGGAAATAAAAGCCGCACATCGCCTCCTCGGTCACCCCGCACACCGCGCCCTCCGTCATACCGCACGCCCCTCTCCCTCCTCGTCCTCCGACGCCCTCCCCTGCTCCCTCTCCCTCCTCCTCCTCTGACGCCCTCCCCTGCTCCCTCTCCGGCCCGGATCCAGCGCGGCCCCCTCCTCCCTCTCCTGCCCGGACCAAGTGCGCTCACTTCCTCTCCCGCACCGAGCGGCGCGCAGCCTCCACTCCCTCCCCACAGCGGTGGCACTCGCCCTCTCGCCCTCTCTGCCCCCACAGCGGCGGTGAGCACCCTGGCAAGGAGGAGGCCTGGCCTCGGTGAGGAGGTGCCCCAGGAGAGAGTGCCCTAGTGAGGAGCCCCAGCCCCGCGACAAGGAGCCTCGGCGGGTGCCCTGGCAAGAAGGATCCTCGGCGGACTCCCTGGCGGCCCAGACCCCAGATCCGGCCTTAGCTCTCTCTCCCTCCCCTCCCTCCCCACAGCGCCGCCCTCCAGCGGTGGATCTAGAGCTCCCGGTGGCGGATCCAGGGCGGTGGCTCCTTCCTCCGGCGATGGATCCAGAGCTCTTGGTGGCGGATCCAGAGCGGTGCCTCCTTCCTCCGGCGGCGGATCCAGGGCGGTGGATCCAGGGTGCCGGCGCCCCCCGGTGGCGGATCTAGGGCGCTAGTGGATCCAACGAGCGGCGGTGGCGGGCCAGCGCCGGAGCGGCTGATGCTTATTTTTTTTATTTTTTTCAAAAAATGTTTGCCAAGTGTTTTTGAGGCACTCGGCAAAGTCTTCGCCGTGTGTCCAACGAAAAACACTTGGCAGAGTTAGTTTGCTGATGAAATTTTTACCGAGTGCCCTTTACCGAGTGTTACACTTGACAAACCCTTTGCCGAGTGTATTCGTGGCTTTGCCGTGTGCCCTACGCATGTTTGTCTATTTTCTCTACTTAACACACGGGAAAGCTCCCGTTTCCGGTAGTGATTCCTTTCATATTCTAATACGCGGTCTTCAAACACTCGTATGTACTTCAACGGTTAAATCAACAAAACTGTCGTCTCATATCATATCGCTCCGAATTTACTTTTCCATTATTTTCCACACACTTTTTTGGATGGATTTATTTTCCCTCACGTGATGTTTGTCTATTTTCTCTACTTAACACACGGGAAAGCTCCCGTTTCCGGTAGTGATTCCTTTCATATTCTAATACGCGGTCTTCAAACACTCGTATGTACTTCAACGGTTAAATCAACAAAACTGTCGTCTCATATCATATCGCTCCGAATTTACTTTTCCATTATTTTCCACACACTTTTTTGGATGGATTTATTTTCCCTCACGTGATGTTTGTCTATTTTCTCTACTTAATATTTCCCCCTTTTTTCGGTGTACTTTTTTCTTCCATCTTTTATACGTGATATGGGTTTTTTTTGTTTTTTCTCCACTGTACATGATGGTTTCCAATTCTATATGGGATGTGTTTTATTTCCCTTTTTTTTCTCAAGGTAGTTTCCGATTTGTTTGGGAGTTTTCTATTTGTTTCAGTGATTTTATTTGTTCACCGTACGGAGATCAGTGTTTTTGTTTACTTTTTCTAAATGTTTTTTCTACGAAACAGGTGAACCGAAAGTAATGAGAAAATTTTTGGAATGACACGATTTTTTCTTCTGTTTTTTTCCTAGACATACTTACGTACACGGTGATTTCTAATTTGCTTGGCAACTTTTTTTCTTTGGTTTTTTCAACGTACTTAAAAACATGATGGTTATCTAAAAAAACATGATGGCTTCATATTGTTAAAGGTTATTATTTAGTGATCAATTTATTGTTAATCACGTCATTAGCAGTTGCTAATGACAGTTCCATAGGCCTGTTCGGCTTGCTGAAATTTGACTGAATTGACTGAAAACACTGTTCTGGATAAATTGTTGTGAGAGAAAATACTGTTTCGGCTGAAAAAACAAGCTGAATAGTGCGGATTATAAGAAAGCCGAACGGGGCCAGAATAGGCATAGAGAGACACCTTTTAGACATAGAGGGGCACCTTTTCACCATAAGACAACTGCCCATTGGGCTTGTATATATGTATACAACACTGTTCATCAGTAAATACACCTCCATCAATTTTCATTCACAGTTTTTCATTCACGCCGGAGGCCTTCGCCGCTTCATGCTGCAAGGCGTCGTCCATCGTGCCCTCCGGGACATCTCTGACCACCGCATCCCGCCTCGCCGCTTCCACGGAGTCCGCACTGCAGGGACCAGTGGCCGCCGTTCGTCGCCGCGCCCATCGTCCCTGCTGTAGTTCGCCCTCGGCGTCTGCCCGATGCATTGCCCAACCATGTTCGTCAGGCTCGTGAGGGCGCCTGTAAGGAAAATAGATCCTTGGCTCATTTACTTTAGATTTTGGTGTTTGATGACCAACACAATCAAATTAGACTAATGAATTTGCAAGTGATTGTTTTGTAGTTTAATAGGATGCAAGACGTGATTTAGACGAAGGAGACGTGGTGATCCGATGATCAACACCATAAGCAAGACCTTAGAAGCACAAGAGAAGACCCAAGATATCAAGCAAAGTCCAAGCACGAAGATAGGAACCAAGCCAGACGCAAGATCGCGAAGAAACGAGCTGAGCAGCAAAGTGACTGGACGCTGGGTACCAGAGTCTGATCAACATCAGTAAGGTTCCAGAGAGCTGTTTTCGTGATCGGACGCTGGTCAGAGTCCGGTCAGTAGCAGAAAAGCGAGATTTCGTCCCCAACGGCTACTTTCTCAGTGGGGCTTATAAATAGACCCCCAACAGGCCATTTGAGTAGTGTGGAGCTAAGGAAACATACCAAGGGTGTTGATAGACCATTTTATTGATCTCCACTTGTATAGTGCTTAGTGTTTTATTAGGTGATTAGCGTAGGTGCTTTGCGAAGTGCTTAGGTTGATTAGACCACCACTTATGCGCTTGCTCTAGGTTTAGGCCTAGTGTTTAGTGAGGTTTACATACCTCTTATCACCCGGTGCTTGCGAGCATCATTGTTGTACATCGGAGGGGCTTGTAGTCTTGTGAGATCACACCAACCACGTTTGTGGTGTAGCCGCCACCGTGTACCGGAGGGAACAAGACCCGTGGTGTTTCAGCTGGAAGCTTGATAGTGAAGACGGCGGGGAGCATATGGGAGAGGCTTACCGGAAGGCACGTTGGAGACCCACTTGCGCGTGGGGAAAGCCCGAGGCTATCCACAGAGTTACCCGACCGAGAGCTTGGCCCTTGCGAGGGATTCCTTGCGAGGAGCTCCAACAAGGACTAAGGGGAAGCTTGCGCGCTTCTCGATAGCTTGGTAAAAATACCAGAGTCATCGATGGGAGTTTTCATATCTCTACCTTGTTCTTTAGCTTCCGCATTTATATTGATCGTATTACTCCTTTTGCGGTAGAGATAGCAATACACTAGCAAAACCATAGTTGCACATTTAGATAGGTTATCTATTGCATATGTTTTGCTAGGGTTAGAAAAAGAGGCCATAGTTTAGAATTAGATTTTAAGTTGCCTAATTCACCCCCCCTCTTAGGCGTCATGGTCTCTTCAATTAGTATCAGAGCCGGTTGGCTCAATTTGGACCTTTGGCTTAACCGCCGTTGAGCCAACGCTAATTAGAGTGGTTGGAATGGGTACCTCTAGGCCTCCGCACTTTGACGACACTAACTTTCCCTACTATAGAGCTAGAATGGCTGGCTACCTTGAGGCGGTTGATTTGGGAGTTTGGAGAGTCACTCGTGACAGGATGAAACCTATTAAGAATCTTGATAAACCCACAAAGAGTGATGAAAAGGAAATTCATTTCAATGCTAGAGCTAAAAATTGCTTGTTTAAATCTTTTAGCATGGATGTGTTTAACCAAGTATTCACTTTAAATACGACACATAAAATATAGTTAAAACTCCAAGTGCTCCATGACGGTACATCAAATGTCCATGAGCAAAAACATTGTCTAGCTAAATAAAGTTATAATTCCTTTACACTGAATGATGATGAGCTTGTTCATGATATGTATTCTTGTTTAAATCTAATTATCAATAAGCTCCATTCAATAGGACTAACAAAGCTAGATGATGCGGTCATTGTAAGGAAGATCATCTCTGTGCTACCACAAAAGAAATATGCAAGCATCATCACCATCCTTCACAACATGGAGGACTTGAGCACCATGACCCCGACCATAGTCATTGGCAAGATAGTGGCATTTGAAATGTCACACAAGATGGGTCAAGAAGAAGCCTCTTCATCAAGCAATGGCAAAGCTCTTGCATGTGGCGAGAAAAAGAAGATGAAGGGCAAGCAAGTTGAGACAAGCTCAAGCTCAAGCTCCTCAAGTGAAGATAAAGAAGAAGATGAGGATGATGATGATGATGATGATGAAGACTCAAGTGATGATGATCCATCTTCCTCCTCCACCTCCGACCTTGATGAAGAATCAATCAAACTAATCAACAAGGTGGAGAAGATGATCCAAAAGCTCAATGTCAAGGGTGTGCCCATCCAAATCCAAAATCTCATTTTCACAAATCAAAAAAATGAGCAAAGAAAGAGAGGATGCTATGGATGCGGTGAGTTGGGGCACTTTGTGGAAGCTTGTCCAAATAAGCCCACACCCTAGATAAAGAAGAAGGCATGCAAGAAACAAGCCCTCACATCAATAAGGACATGGGATTATTCTTCAAGTGAAGAAAAACACCATCACAAGAGGTGAGGGCGCAAGCACTCATCATCAAGCTCTTCTTGTGTGTGCCTTATGGCACGAGGTAACGAAAGCTCATCCTCTAGTGAGAGTGATAGTGATGATGAAATGTCTTCTTATGAAGAAATTGTGCAACAAAATCTTAATTATGCTAAAGTTTGCACTAGTCAACAAAATAAGCTCAGAAAGATTAAAGAAAAGCTAGATAGTTCACAAGAAGCATACAAAACTTTGCTTGAACAATATGAGAACTTTGCTAATCTTAATGTTGAACTATCTACTAAAATTGAGCAACTTGAGGCTAGTGCAACAACAAATGCATGCACAATCAATGATGAGCAACTTATAAAGAAAAATGAAAAATTAAAAGAAAAGTTAGCTAGCTCACAAGATGCTTATAAAAGTTTGCTTGCTAAAATGGAAACCATGTGCAAACATTGTGATGAGCTAACTAATAAAGTTGCTAATCTTGAAGCCATTAGCACAACCCCCACCAAGGCATCTAAAAAGAAAAGTTCTATCATTAACATGTCTAAAAAGGATGCCTCTACTTCTTGTAATGATTTATGTTTAGACTCACCTTTGTGCAACCAAGTTTGTGTTGAGAAAGTTGTTGTAGATACATGCACACAAGAGGTTGCAAAGGAGAATGAACAACTCAAGCAAGAAGTAGCCCGCCTCACCAAGGACTTGACTCAAGTGAAAGGCAAGGCAAAGCAAGCCCAACTTCATCAAGATAACACCGTCCATCAGGCATCGACCAATCACACATCCAATCGACCGGAGCGCCTTTCCATGGCGTCGTGCCTAGAAAGCAGGCCCTCCCACTTGGGTAGATCGATCTGCCTATCACCTTTGAGGATGCATCCAATTATAGGATGGAGACCCTCACCTTTGAGGTGGTTGGGTTCCATGGAACCTACCATGCCATCCTGGGACGTCCATGCTACGTGAAGTTCAAGGCCATCCCCAACTACACCTACCTAAAGCTAAAGATGCAAGACCCAGGCAGGATCATCACCATTGGCCCCTCCTTTCAGCGCGCCTATGAGTGCGAGGTCAAGTACTGTGATCACGCCACGACAATCATCGCCTCCAAGGAGCTTGTGGCCATCAGGAAGGAGGTCGTCGAAGCGGTCTGCTGGGTCTATCAAGCCAGTGGAGGGCACCAAGGAGGTCCTCATAGACCCCAGCGGCTCCAAGGGCAAAGTGGTGCATATTGGCACCACGCTTTCCTTCGAATAGGAAAGCGGCTCATCGACTTCCTCTGCCAACAGAGACATCGTTGCGTTTAAACCCTTGGACATGCCTGGCATTTCAAGAGAAGTCGCCAAGCACACCTTGAAGATCAGGCCCGGCTCCAAGCTGGTGAAGCAACGCCTACATCGCTTCAAATAGGGGAAACGTAGGGCCATCGGCGAGGAGATCGTGAAGGTTTTGGCGGCTAGGTTCATCAAGGAAGTATACCACCCCGAGTGGTTAGCCAATCCCATTCTTATACGAAAGAAGAGTGGGAAATGGAGGATGTGTGTTGACTACACGGGTCTCAACAAGGCATGCTTGAAGGATCCATTTCCTTTGCCATGCATAGACCAAGTAGTCGACTCAACCTCAGGGTGCGAAACCCTTTGCTTCCTTGATGCGTACTCCTGCTACCATCAAATCATGATGAAAGAGTCTGACCAGCTCATGACATCTTTCATCACCCCGTTTGGATCATTCTGCTACATCACAACGTTGTTCGGTCTAAAGAACATTGGGGCCACGTACCAGCGTTGTATGCTCAAGTGTTTAAGAGACCTCATTGGGCGGATCGTTGAGGCCTACGTAGATGACATCGTGGTCAAGTCCAAATGGGCTGACCAGGCCATAGCCGACCTTGAGCAAACCTTCAGAAAACTCCAAGAAAACGACATTAAGCTCAACCCCGAGAAATGCATTTTCGTGGTCCCGAGGATCATGCTGCCGGGTTTCATCATCTTCGAGCATGGCATCGATGCCAACCCAGAGAAGATCTTGGCCATCATAATGATGGCTCGATTTAGAACATAAAGGGGGTACAGTGAGTTATAGGATGCCTCGCCACACTCAGCCGCTTTATCTCACGCCTCAGCAAATGAGGTCTCCCCCTCTACCGTCTTCTAAAGAAGGCCAACCACTTTGAATGGACGCCCGAGGCCCAGGAGGCGCTTGACATGGTCAAGCAGCTTCTGATGAAGGCCTCAATCCTAGTTCCTCTGACCGATGGAGAACCGCTTCTGTTCTACATTGTGGCCACCACACAAGTGGTTAGTGCCACCCTGGTAGTTGAGTAGGAAGAAGAGGGACATGCCCTTAGAGTGCAGCATCCCGTGTACTTCATTAGTAAGGTCCTATCTGATTCCAAGACCCGCTACCCCTAAATCTACAAGCTCCTGTACGCCATCCTCATTGCTAATATGAAGCTGCGCCACTACTTCGAGTCATATCCAGTGATAGTTGTGACGTGCTTCCCCCTTGGCGCGGTCATCCAAAACTAGGATGCCATGGGAAGAATCTCAAAGTGGGCACTCGAGCTGATGGGTCAAGGGATTTCGTATGCCTCCCGGACGGCCATCAAGTCCTAAGTGCTAGCTGATTTTATTGCAGAATGGACCGAGGTCCAAATGCCACAAGCGGTCATCGACCAAGAGTACTGGCCGATGTACTTCAATGGATCGCTGTTGAAGAAAGGCGCTATCGATAGAATATCGTCGGTAGTCCTCCAAGGGATATCCCATGAAGGTAGATTGATCGATAGAGGTGCGTGTAATCAAGAACAAGAAGGCAACAAAGACACATGAGTTAGATAGGTTCAGGCCATCTGCATGACGTAATACTCTACTCCTGTGGTCTATTGGTTTGTGTTGGCTATCGTATGATATTGCGTGTGTTTTGAGGGGGTCCCCTACCTGCCTTATATAGCCAGGGGGGTAGGGTTATAAGTTGGTTAGATCTATGAGATAACCGGTAAGTAATAACAAATTATAGGGATCACGGGATCGAGCATATCCTAACAGATCTCATAGCATCTTCAATACATCGCCCTTGATGTCTCGCGGTACACGCCGAGCAGTACCATGCACCATAAGTCTTCGTCTTATGGGCTGGACCACCCCAAGCGGCGCAGCCCATGTAGTCTGTCGTGGGTATCCGGGGTCGTACCCCCCACAGCTAGTCCCTAAGCACCTTATATCCGCTGTGCAACACCGTCTTGAGCTTATCCGAGTAGGTGTAAACAAAGCTGAGCAGTCAGACTCATAGTCCGACCACCCTAATGAGTCGTCGAGCAGTTGTGGACCGTAACCGACCAGCTTAACTATTCGGCTGAGCCCGGGCTTACCCAAGTAAGGCTTGCCAGAAGGATGTAAGGAGCTCAAAATCAAAATCAAAAATTTCCTCACTGTGAACCAAGTGTGCCCACTTAGAGTCCAACCACAAGAAAGGGAGATAATCTTCTTCAACTTTAGGAAGCACGAAGTCTTCCAATGAATAGGTTAAAGAAAACACACTCACCACAAGGTGAAGTATGCCCACTTAGTCCCCGAGCCTGACAGTAGGTGACGTGGTCATGTGGTGCCAGGGTCCAAAGTAGTAGTCCTTAGGTGCTGCCCAGTCCCTAATGTCGCTGGAAACCAGTGTAGAAATAAATACAATCATTGCGAGATCACATGTACACATGTAGTCCCCGAGCCTGCTAGAAGATTTTGAAGATATCTTGTAGCAGGGTCAAGGATTTTTTAATGAAAGCTTGCCAATGTCATCTGCCATATACTTCATAAGACCCCAGATGTGCTACCTAGGATCAGCACCCTGATTCAAATAACATGGAGCAACTTGATAGCACAACAATGAGACATAGCAAGATCCGAACACCAAGGGAGTCCCCAACTTAGCTGGAGACGCTTGCACGAAGAATCCAGACAACAAGGATTCCCTAGCATAGCTACCGAGCCCCCAACATAGCTGACGATGAAGCCCATGCAATGAGCAGTCCAACCAATTGGTTGGCGGTGAAGTGAACGCCGAGCAGGAGTGAGTGCTGAGTAGTTCAACCAGTTGGTTGGCGATGAAGTCCGTCTGATAGGTGGTTTGACCACCCAGATGATGATCATCATGTCTAGTCCCTGAGCGTAAGCTCATTGATTGAACCATGCCCCTATGAATCAAATGTGTAGAATGGGTAGTACATGATGTAAAAATAAAATATATGAACTCTAGAGAAGAATAAGCAATGGTGATGAAATAGCATATCCAGCTCGGTGATCAGTTGGTGTGAACACTTAGTGTTATTCTGAAGATGTGTTTATATTTAATATAAACCATCAGACCAGTTAGTGTGTAGTTGAGTCTCCAGCCCTAGCTAGCCTGTTAACCATAACATGGAGCACGGAGCCTGTGTGCATGTAGGAAGAGTAGGGCGTCGCTAAGGAGCCACTGCTGACCACCCCTAACACAGAGGGTAGGCGCTCGTGCACATGTAGGGAGAAGTTAGAGATAGGGCCATCTCCGAGAACATCCGAGAATCAACATGGCCGTTCGAGGATTTGCCTTAGGCTTAGCTATATGCCATCTTTATGATGGTATACATGAAAGAGAATCGTTTGGTGAATAAATATGGAGAAAATAGCTTGAAGAAACATCATGGAGATACATGAAGGTTGGGGAATATTTAGAAAAATGTTAAAGCATGACATAGCTTTAGACAGAACATCTAGTCGGTGGCGTATGACGTTATCTAGTCGGCGTGTACAAAATTGCCCGGCCCTCGAGCTTTCTGAACTGTCATCATGGCGGCGGTCATGGATGTCATCATTGCGATGCGGCAGGCGATCGGAGCGAGTAGTCCAGGTGATGTCATCGTTATGTTATTGGTCGGTGATGTGGGCAGCTCGCTTAGTGGCTCGCTTGATGGCTCGGACGGTTTGTTTGACAACTGGATGGTACAAGGAGTCAAAGGCGAACAAACGTAATCAGAGCCTGACAGAGTCAATCCACGTGGAGACGTGAAGTCATTGAGCATGTCCGACCAAGGTGAGGGCGTAGTCTAAGATCTTTTGTGCATGCATGAGATACGTGAGGTTGCCAGCATCTTTGGTGGAAACACTGCTCCACAACGTGTTATCGCTGACCGCCTTTCCTGATTACTGGTTGTCGTGATCCACAAAAACGATCTTGCGTATCCGATCAGAAATCACGAGCAACAACAAGATGTGATTAGGTTTCTCCCAACCGAATCATGCAGACATACGGATATATCTAGAAGTATAATAACAATATTTAATTAGGAAGCAACTTGACTTAGCTTTCTATAACACCCTAAAATTTCATTTGCAAATTAATAACTAAATTTGAGCCATTACTTGATTTTCTATGTATTTTTAACCTAGGCCAAATAATAAATTTTGGTTAAATAAAACATGTTTGTTGCATTCATGCCAAATCATACTATTTTTGGTTGAGTGTAGGGCTAGATTGTTTGAGGTTGAATTCAAATTTCATTTGAATTTGATCAATTTTCAAAGCTATGGAAATAGAAAATGATTTGATTTTGAAAAAAAACTTTGTTTTCTCCCTTTCAAGCCCAACTCCGGAACTGGCCCAGTTCTTCTTTTCCTTTTCCCGCATCGGCAACCGGCCTGGCCGGCTAGCGGCCTAGTCAGCGCCTCCCCTCCCTTCTTGCCTTCACACCCTCAGCCCGCTTTGTGTCGGCCTGCTCCGCGGCCCGCTCCGCGCCCTTCTTTCGCACCGCATGCGCACAAGACAGCGGCCGAACTCGGCGTCATGGCCCGCTTCGGCATCCCCGCATCCAAACCACGCCAAGCGCTCACTACTCCCTCCCTCTCACTATGTCACTGGCCCCACTCGTCAGTCGCCTGCCTCACCTTCCTCCTTCGTCCCGGCGATGGCACACACCACGCACGGCAAGCCGCCGCCGCCCGCACCAGTAAGGAAGGCTCACAATCTCATGATTCTATAGCCCTGCGTGCTTCCCTTCCATCTACCGTAGCACCGTCCAACCTATAAAGCCGTAGTCGAGCCCTCCCTCTCTCCCTTCCATTCGTCTGCTCGAGCACACTCACCGCCGCCTTGCAATCCGCTGTGCCCGAGCTCAATCGCCATCGCCGACGCCTCTCGAAGCTCCGCCGTACTCCCCCGCGTTCGTAGGTACCCCCAATTTCTCATTTTGGTCAGCCGTCGCTCGGATTTCCCTAACCCACACCCATCTTCTCTCTCTAGCTTTCGGAGCCCTCCCAAACGCCATGACCATCGCCGTTATACTCGCGGTGAGATTCTCCACCTCCCCGTGCTCTCCGTTCGTTGAATGATGCCCTAGAATGCCGTACTGACAAGTTCCAGTCATGCCGGCCATGGCACCACTACAGGACCATCGCTCCGGCACGTTCCCCACCCTAGGTTTGCACCCCATTGAATTTGCGTGAGCTTGTACGTCATTCCTGTGTGCTCGGTTTGACCCGGGGTGGTCTAGAACGCCGTTCCTGTGTTTGCCATGGTGCATGGCTCACTACCGACCATGGCGGGCTCACCGGAGACACTATGCACCCGACGGGAACTCCCCGTTCATTCCTGCATCGTCAGATCTTGCACGAATGGTCACGATCAGATCATACCCCTTCGGTGTGTAACCGGTCCACCGCAGACCGTGGACTCTGTCCACAATGCCGCGTTAGCACATGCCATGCACACATGGTGAACTGCTCCACTCACACGCTGACACGTGTCCATCTAGTCAGCTGCCACGCAGTCAACCAATGGTTAGCCGCGCTTGTTTTGTAGATTAGCCCCTCGGTTTCTAGAGAATCAACCTGCGATCTAGTTCAGTTCAAATGAATTATTTATCAGTCTTGTTTTTATTCATTTTAGACCCTGTAGTTTTCAGTAATAATGCGTGCCATCCTTAAATCATTCAAATTCAGATTTTATTTGTTTAAATTCAAATTTGAGTTCAGTTTATTTATAGAAATGCCATTGAAACTTATTTCATGCATAACTTTTGCGTTTTTAGTCCGATTTGAGTGATTCTTTCGCTCACGTGTTCGTAGCAGTATGTAGAATAGATTTATAGGATTTTCAATCTATGTTTTTACTGTTTTGTGTACTGTTCTAATAGAAGTCTATTTGTATGCATGTAATGATTGGATTGGATGCTTGATTAGTGCATTGGAACACATTTAGAGGGTGAGCAGTTCGTGGTGACTAAGGATCAACAAGAAGATCAGCAGTACCTAGAAGAGAACTTTGAGGAAGGCAAGTGTTGCAAAGGCCCCTTGTACCTATGAACTTTACAATTCATATTCATGCATGTGTCTAATTTGAAATACCTTAAGGACTTTACCTAGATTATTACTTGTACCACATATCCTTGTTACCTAGGGTTTGGGTATGCATTTTGGATATATGTTCCGGCGCTTAACATAAAATAATTGTTAAACATGACTAAAGTCATTATGCAATGTGATAAAATGGTGTTTTTAGCAACAATTAGGGGGCTAGAGTACGGGGTTGAGTACTCTAGTGCCTCTCCATAAGGACTTAATCCTGAAGCGGCCTCCCAGGAGGTTTCGTACAACCCCGAGTGTCATATGACTCTGACTTTAACCTATTAACTAGTTTGTACTAGCTCGTCCGTAGCTTTCTGTAAGGGCAAGAGGGTGGCACTAGTTGGTATGTTTCCTTTCCTGCTAGGGTGTGTGTACCGTGCCACGACCACATGTGCCACTCCTAGAGGAGGGCCACATACGGCTAGACGACTGAAACCTTAGCAGCTATGACTTGTTGGTGCGACTAGCGAAGGGTTACATAGTGAAACCTAGCCACACTTCCTAGGTAGAGGTGTTGTGGGCGTTGCAAACCCCGACATTGGGAATCATGGCTCGGTGGGGAAAGTTGTATAATTTCTGCAGAAATATTTGTCCTGTTATAACAGTCTTGCTCATGGTAACGAGCGATCTAGATCCTTCATGATTAGTGGTTACTATGGATGGTTGGGAATTGATATAAACTTGATTATACATTATTATCACTTGGGATTTGGGATTGTTCACTAAAGTAGTGATTCAGGATGCTAACCACAGTCAACCCATGTCTAGCCTTTGAGCCTCATAGATCCCTTTGATATACTTGCTAAGCATGGTGAGCTTACACTTGTTTTACATTTATGAAAATCCTGGATGGGTAACCGATAATGTTTATGAAGAGTTCCCAGAAGATGTCCAGGACTACTAGATTGATGTTCACCGGTTGGAGTCCTTATGGTAGTTTGGGCTTAGATTTCCGCTTTGTGTAATATTGTTGCTAATGAGTAAGACTATGTGATAACAGTATGATGAGCTATGCGATGTAATAAAGTACTTTACTTTGATATTATTACAATTTGATGGTATATGCGTGTTTGGACATCCTGGGCGCACATATATGAGTACTTGATTTTGCTATGCAAAATTAGGTGCGACAAATTAGTATCAAAGCTATAACTAACTGTAGGACGATCAACCTAGTTAGAAATGGACGTTTCAAGGATCACATTATCTTTATTTTGCTACCTTTAATTTACTATAAAGTTTTTTGCATATATTTTGTCTTTCATCTGTTGCAAAAATTATCTTATTCTAATACTCAACCTTTTCAATCTTATAGATGGCCCGCACCAAGTTGACACCTTGCAAGCGTACCATTGTGATACCAACAAGGAGGACGAGGTTCATGCTTGGCAAGCGCGTTCCTACACATCTGGTGGAGGATCTAAGGAGCATGGAGGAGGAACCTCTAGAGGACCAGATGGAGGATGAACCCATGGATGGAGAGACTGAAGAGGGGCCCATGTATGAGGAGCTTATAGAGATAGAAGAATTGGAGGAAGAGTCCATGGAGGAAAATGAATAGGGTGGTCAGGATGGAGCTGGTGACCCTGATGATGGTGATGATTCTGACAATTCTAATTCTGATGATGGGGGTAATGATGGTGGTGATGGTGGATATGATGGTGATGGTGACGAAGATGGAGGAGACGGTGGAAATAGTGGTGATGATGACCATGATGCACTGCTAGCTCAAGGGTGGACCACAGAGATCCACTATGATCTGTGAGGAGATGCCTACTACCACCCCAAGCTTCTCGCACTTGTATGTCGCTTCCACACCAGGTGTACTGTTTAGTACAGGACGGAGCATTGGACCCACCCTGACTACACCGGCTTTTGGGAGACAGAAGTGTACATCCGTGAAGGAACTCAGGTGTGCTACATCCACCATGCCATCACTGCATGGCTCACACATGCAACCACCATGTAGGATGCTGCTCGACAGGCATTGGTGGTCAACTGCGACCGCCACTTCGACGACATCGCCTGGGAGGAGGATCGTTATCTTCCCCGCCGTTGGAGCGGCCAGTCTACTTGCAACATCGCTGCACCACTTGGAGAGGTGAACCCTAGGATTAGGCCTACCTTGATGAGCTTGGCATAGACCAACACCAACTTGGATCAGGCTTTGGATGAGCTAGATGTCATGGGGAAGGCATACCTACAGCTTGCCCGTGAGAATGCTACATTGAAGCAACATCAAGGAGGTCCTGATGTGGAAGTGTCGGGTGTTCCTACTCAGTCACCCTCGAGGAACAGAGGAGAATTTGGAGACCCCAACACCAGCACCAACATCGACTCATAGGAGGATTTCCCATAAATATGTAATAAACATGCATAGATGTGCGAGAGAGTGTTTAGTTTTTTTTACTTTTAATGGTTGAACAATTGTTACTTGAATGGTTGGATGAGTGTCATGATGAACAATGTTTGATTTTGATTTTTTTCATGATTGTGATGATTTGTGGGCATGTCCACAGTCATTTAGTTAAGATTAAGGCTTATGGATGATATGAATAAATAATTGGGTTTCTTTTTATCTTGTTGTCCATTCTATATCATTCTGAGCAGTCCACCCTTATCAGTTCATATCTCATGTTCTAGATGTCCAATGGTCATGAAATTTTTTTGGGGATAAGCAGACTTCTACATCTTTCTTTTGGCTCTAGAATCACCTCAATACCTGTTATGAATTGTGAGATACAGCTGTTGTAATTTGGTGTTTCTGTGCTGTCAGAATTCTAGATCAGTACTAATTGTCGCCTATTTTTTCCTGACTAAACGTCAGAATATGAGAATGTGTTTTAAATGAAAGTTGTAGAGAATTTCATAAGCTTTCCAGAAAGTTAAATTTGCATTCAGATGATAAATAGAGAGTTAGATATGCTCGTTTTACTGCACTACTGTTTGTCTAACTCGCCTTAAAGTTTAGAATAATTATCTTCTTGTATACCGTATATATATATATATCTCTTGTCTTTGATCTTGTGATACCTACTCTCAATAGTCCATTATCTCTTAAAGGTTATATATTTTGGACATATGAGACTTATATGATGTATCTATAGATGGTGAACACCAGGAGGAACAACCTGGGAGGCAAGGACTTGCCGCCGCCACCCCCTGTCACCATGGAGCAACTGATGATGATGGAAACTCAATTGCTTCAGCAGATGGCTCAGAGCATGTAGAATATGGGGAATGGGAATGGGAATGGGAATGCACCCTCTTAAGTCAGAGACAAAAGGGGAGAGTTTCTAAAAGGACATCCACCTATCTTCAAACATTCCATTGTCCCGCTCCAAGCCGATGACTGGCTGTGTGCAATTGAGAGGCAACTTGAGATTGCACAGTGTGATGACAAAGAGAAGGTTTTGTATGCTTCTGGACAGCTGCAAGGGGCTGCACTTGACTGGTGGGACTCTTTCCACTTTGGCCATACTGAAGCTAATCCCATCACTTGGCAAGAGTTTCACAGTGCCTTCCGCTCTGATCATGTGCCTGCTGGGTTGATGAAGCTGAAGAAGAAGGAATTCTTGGTTCTCAAGCAGGGGAGCATGTCTGTGGCATAGTATCATGATAGGTTCATATAATTATCATGGTACGCACCTATGGGGGTGGAAGACGATGAGAAGAGGCAGGAGCTATTCATGGAAGGTCTGAATGATGGTCTCTAGTACCAACTGCTGTCCCAAACCTTTGTTAGTTTCTAGCAGCTGGTGGACAAGGCCTTGGTTGTAGAGAACAAGCATCACCAAATGGAGGACAAGAAGAGGAAGTTCTAGGGACAGCAATCTGGGAGCAACTCTCGCTTCCATGCCAATTCTCAATCACAGCAGCGCTATCAGGGTCAGTCTAGTTTGATCAACTGCAACCAGCAACCACAGCGTGCACAACAGCAGTAGCAACAGTATAAGGCACTAGTCCAGTGCCAGCAGCAAACCAACAATGTTCCTATGAAGAATAATGTCCCCAATGCTCCACAAAAGAATGGCACGCCAAAGGCGCCAAATGCAGTCAATGATAACAGATGCTTCAACTATGGAGAACTAGGACATTACTCCAACAGATGCCCCAAGAAGACGGCTAACATGCAGCAAAACTATGTCTAGGGAAAGGTCAATCATGTGACCGCAGAGACAGCTTAGGAGGCACCTGATGTAGTGATCGGTACATTTCTAGTCAACTCAAACTTAGCTATAGTTCTTTTCGATTCTGGTGCTTCACATTCCTTCATAGCATATACTTTCATAAAGAAGCATGGTATTCCCATATGTGTTATGAAGAAACCTATGTTAGTCAACTCACCTGGAGAGGAAATGAAAGCAAATTGGATATGCTTAGCTGCTAGTCTCATCATAAGGGGGGTAGAATTTCAAGCCAACGTTGTAGTCATAGACTCATCTAGAATTGATGTTATCTGAGGTATGGATTGGTTGAGGTCCTAGAAGGCAGTTATAAATTGTGGGAATAGTTTCGTGAATCTAACCACTCCATCTAGAGAGAAAGTTGAGTACGTGGCAACACAATCAGCCTCAGAAATCTATCGGGTTAATCAATTGGAGGGCACAACCATAGAGGATATACAAATAGTAAATGAGTATCCAGATGTCTTCCCTGAGGAGTTACCAAGTATGCCACCTGAACGAGATATTGAGTTTATAATTGAACTTTTACTTGGAACTACACCCATAGCTAAGAGACCTTATAGAATGGGAGTGAATGAATTAGTAGAACTTAAGAAACAAATAAGAAAACTGCTAGATAAGGGTTATGTCCAACCTAGTTCTTCACCTTGGGGTGACCAGTATTGTTTGTAGAGAAGAAAGATGGTACACAAAGAATATGCATAGATTATAGATCATTTAATGATGTCACAATTAAGAACAAGTATCCACTACCTAGAATCGATGACATGTTTGACCAGTTGAAAGGAGCTTGTGTGTTTTCCAAGATCAACCTCCGATCTAGATACCATCAGTTGAGAATAAGATGTTTTGACATTCCCAAAACTGCTTTTGTGACCCGGTATGGATTATATGAGTTCATAGTCATGTCTTTTGGTCTAACAAATGCACCTGCTTACTTCATGTATTTGATGAACAAGGTATTCATGGAGTACCTTGACAAGTTTGTCGTAGTGTTCATTGATGATATATTAGTCTACTCTAAGAATGAAGAAGAACATGAGGGACATTTGAGGCTAGTATTACGAAATCTTAGAGAACATCAGCTCTATGATAAGTTTAGCAAATGTGAGTTCTAGCTAAAAGAAGATCTTTCCTTGGTTACATAATCTCCAATGGAGGAGTGGCAGTAGATCCTAAGAAGGTTAGAGATGTGTTGAGTTGGAAGCCACCTCAGGATGTTAGTGAGATTCATAGTTTCCTTGGAATGGCGGGTACTATAGGAGGTTCATCGAGGGGTTCTCCAAATTTGCCAAACCTATGACTGCTCTGTTAGAGAAGAATGCCAAATTTGTATGGTCTAAGCAATGTTAGGATAGTTTTGAGGAGTTAAAGAAGAGACTGACTTTTGCCCCAGTGCTTGTCTTACCTAATCTTGCCAAAAGCTTCTCTATCTATTGTGATGCCTCACGGCAAGGTCTAGGCTGCGTTCTTATGCAAGAGGATAGAGTTGTTGCCTACGCATCCAGATAGCTAAGAAAACATGAGTTAAATTATCCGACT
The DNA here is from genome assembly GCF_019320115.1 of Miscanthus floridulus. Taxonomy (NCBI): domain Eukaryota; kingdom Viridiplantae; phylum Streptophyta; class Magnoliopsida; order Poales; family Poaceae; genus Miscanthus; species Miscanthus floridulus. The sequence goes on from NC_089589.1 coordinate 66,200,424, forward strand.
CATGATCTGGAGTTAGCAGCTATGGTACATGCTCTCAAGATTTAGAGGCATTACCTGATTGGTCATAAGTGTGAGATTTATACGGATCATAAGAGTTTGAAGTATATATTCACTCAGTCAGATCAAATTAGAGGCAGCGCAAATGGCTAGAGTTAATCAAGGATTATGATTTAGAGATACACTATCATCCGAGAAAAGCTAACGTAGTAGCAGATGCTTTGAGTAGGAGGAGTTATGTGAACATGGCCTATGCAACTCAATTACCTAAAGAGTGGTGCGAGGAGTTCGAATACCTAAATTTGGGTATTGTGGCTAACACCATAGAGTTAGAGGTAGAACCTACTTTAGAACGAGAGATTCATAAGGGACAATTGAATGATGAGAAGATCAAAGATATTGCTGAATGTATAGTGATTGGTAAAGCCCTAGGATTCCGCATGGATGATCAAGGAACAATATGGTTTGGTAAAAGGATTTGTGTGCCAGAAGTGAAGTCTATTAGAGAGTCTATTTTGAGGGAAGCTCATGACTCAGCCTATTCTATACACCTAGGGAGTACTAAAATGTATCTTGATCTTAAAGAGAGATATTGGTGGTATGGACTAAAAGGAGATGTAGCTGAACATATGGCCATATGTGATACGTGCCAAAGAGTAAAGGCAGAGCATTAGAGGCCAGCAAGTTTACTTCAACCTATGAAGATACTCGAGTGGAAATGGGAAGAAGTTGGAATGTATTTCATAGTGGGATTACCCCGTAAACAGAGGGGATATGACTCTATCTAGGTAATTGTAGATTGTCTGACAAAAGTAGCACATTTCAGTCCTATCAAGACAACTTATTCTAGTGTGAAGTTGGTAGAGCTATACATGGAACGGACTGTATGTTTACATTGAGTACCAAAGAAGATTGTTTCAGATAGGGTTACATAGTTCACATCCCATTTTTTGTAGAAATTGCATGAGTCCATCGATAAGAAGTTGAACTTTAGCTCAGCTTATCATCCTCAGACAGATGGGTAGACAGAGAGGACAAATAAGATTTTAGAGGATATGCTAAGAGCTTGTGCTCTATAGTATGGATCAAGTTGGGATAAAAGTTTGTCCTATGCCGAATTCTCTTATAATAATAGCTACCAGAAAAGTCTTAAGATGGCACCATTTGAGGCGTTGTATGGCAGAAAGTGTAGGACACCACTGTTTTGGAATAAAATGGGGGAAAGCCAAGTGTTTGGACCAGAAGTTTTGCAATAGACAGAGAAATAGGTACAAACAATAAGGCAAAACTTGAAGGTCGCACAGTCTCGACAGAAAAGCTATGCTGATACGTAAAGAAGGGAGTTGGTGTTTGAGATTGGTGATTTTGTTTATCTCAAAGTTTCACCTATGAGAGGAGTTAAGAGGTTTAATACCAAGGGAAAGTTGTCACCCAGGTATGTGGGACCCTTCAAGATCATCAATAGGAGAGGAGAAGTTGCTTACTAGCTAGAATTATCGGAACGACTCTTAGGTGTTCATGATGTCTTCCATGTATCGTAGCTTAAGAAATGTTTGAGAGTACCTGAGGAACAATTACCTTTGGATGAACTGGATATCCAAGAGGATCTATCATACAAAGAATATCCATTGAGAATCTTGGAAACAGTTGAGAGAATCACAAGGAGCAAGATCATAAGAATGTGTAAGGTTTAGTGGAACAGACACTCTATGGATGAGGCAACCTGGGAAAGGGTGATCTGAAATCTGACTATCCTAATCTTTTCGAATCATTCGAATCTCGAGGATGAGATTCATCTTAAGGGGGGTAGATTTGTAACACCCTAAAATTTCATTTGCAAATTAATAATTAAATTTGAGCCATTACTTGATTTTCTATGTATTTTTAACCTAGGCCAAATAACAAATTTTGGTTAAATAAAATTAACTATAAGGTTTAAAAACATGTTTGTTGCATTCATGCTGAAGCATACTATTTTTGGTTGAGTGTAGGGCTAGATTGTTTGAGGTTGAATTCAAATTTCACTTGAATTTGATCAATTTTCAAAGCTATGGAAATAGAAAAGGATTTGATTTTGAAAAAAACTTTCTTTTCTCCCTTTCCAGCCCAACTCCGGAACCAGCCCAGTTCTTCTTTTCATTTTCCCGCATCAGCAACCGGCCTAGCCTGCTGGTGGCCTAGTCAGCGCCTCCCCTCCCTTACCGCCTTCACGCTGTGGCCCGCTTCGGTGTCCCCGTGTGAAAACCACACTGAGCGCTCACTGCTCACTCCCTCTCACTATGTCGCTGGCCCCACTCATCAGCCGCCCACCTTACCATCCTCCTTTGTCCCGATGATGGTGCACGCCATGCATGGCAAGTCACCGCCACCTGCACCAGCAAGGAAGGCTCGTAATCTTACAATTTCGCAGCCCCACGCGCTTCCCTTCCATCTACCGCAGCACCGTCCAGCCTATAAAGCCATTGCCGAGCCCTCCCTCTCTCCCTTCCGTTCGTCCTCTCGAGCACACTCACCGCCACCCTACAATTCACTAATCCCATGCTCAATCAATGTCGCCAACATCTCTCAGAGCTCTGCCGTACTCCCCGCGTCCGTTGGTACCCCCAATTTCTCATTTTGGTCAACCATCGCTCGGATTTCCCTAACCCGCGCCCATCTTCTCTCTCTAGTCGCTGCCATCATTGACCCCACCTTCGAAGCCCTCTCAGACACCACGACCATCGCCGTTGGACTCGCGGTGAGCTTCAACACCTCCCCGTGCTCTCCATTCATTGAATGACACCCTGGAAAGTCGTACCGGTGAGTTCCAGTCACGCCAGCCATGGCACCACTACGTGACCGTCGCTCTGGCACTTTCCCCACCCTAGGTTTGCAACCCATTGAATTCGCGTGAGCTTGTACGTCATTCCTGTGTGCTCGGATTGACTCGGGGTGGTCCCGAACGCCATATTGGCGTTCGCCGTGGCGCATGGCTCGCCGCCGGCCATGGCGGGCTCACTGGAGACACTATGCAGCCGACGGGAACCCCCCGTTCATTCCTACGCCATCAGATCTTGCACGAACGGTCATGATTAGATCATACCCCTTCGGTGTGGAACCGGTCCACAACGGACCATGGACTCTGTCCACACCGCCGCTTCAGCACGCGCCCACGCACACATGGTGCACCGCGCCACTCACACGCTGACACGTGGCCATCCAGTCAGCAGCCACGCAGTCAACCCACGGTTAGCCACGCATGTTTTGCAAATTAGCCCCTCGGTTTCTAGAGAATCAACCCGCAATCCAGTTCAGTTCAATTGAATTGTTTATTAGTCCTATTTTTATTCATTTTAGACCTTGTAGTTTTTGGTAATAATGCACGCCGTCTATAAATCATTCAAATTCAGATTTTAGTTTAAATTCAAATTTGAGTTTAGTTTATTTATAGAAATGCCATTGAAACTTATTTCATGCATAACTTTTGCATTTTAAGTCCGATTTGAGTGATTCTTTCGCTCACATGTTCGTAGCAGTACGTAGAATAGATTTATAAGCTTTTCAATCTATGTTTTTACTGTTTGGTGTACTATTCTAATAGAAGTCTATTTGTATGCATGTAATGATTGGATTGGATCCTTGATTGGTGCATTGGAACACATTTAGAGGGTGAGCAGTTCGTGGTGACTGAGGATCAACAAGAAGATCAGCAGTACCCAGAAGAGAACTTTGAGGAAGGAAAGTGTAGCAAAGGTCCCTTGTACCTACAAACTTTACAATTGATATTCATGCATGTGTCTGATTTGAAATACCTCAAGGACTTTACCTAGTTTATTACTTGTACACATATCCTTGTTACCTAGGGTTTGGGTATGCATTTTGGATAGATGCTGTAGTGCTTAACATAAAATAATTGTTAAACATGACTAAAGACATTATGCAATGTGATAAAATGGAGCTTTTTAGTAACAATTAGGGGGCGAGAGTACGGGGTTGAGTACTCTGGTGCCTTTCCATAAGGACTTAATCCTGAAGCGGCCACCCAGGTGGTTTTGTACAACCCCGAGTGTCATATGGCTCTGAATTTAACCTGTTAACTAGTTTGTACTATCTCATTTGTAGCTTTCCATAAGGGCAAGAGGGGGCACTAGTTGGTATGTTTCCTTTCCTGCTAGGGTGTGTGTACCATGCTACGACCACGCGTGCCACTCCTAGAGGAGGGCCACATACGGCTAGATGGCTGAAACCTTAGTAGCCACGACTTGTTAGTGCGACTAGCGAAGGGTTACGTAGTGAAACCCTACCACACTTCCTAGGTAGAGGTGTTGTGGGCATTGCAAACCCTGGCATTGGGAATCATGGCTTGGTGGGTAAAGTTGTACAATTTCTACATAAATATTTGACCTGTTATAATAGCCTTGCTCACAAAAATGAGTGATCCAGATCCTTCATGATTAGTTGTTACTATGGATGGTTGGGAATTGATATAAACTTGACTATACATTATTATCACTTGTGATGTGGGATTGTTCACTAAAGTAGTGATTCAGGATGCTAAAACTTGATCAACTAAAATTGCTAACCGCAGTCAAACCATGTCTAGCCTTTGAGCCTCATAGATCCCTTTGATATACTTGCTAAGCATGGTGAGCTTACACTTGTTTTACATTAAATGAAAATCCCAGATGGGTAACAGATAACGTGTATGAAGAGTTCCCAGAAGATGTCCAGGACTACTATATTGATGTTCACTAGTTGGAGTCCCTGTGGCAGTTTGGGCTTAGATTTCAGCTTTGTGTAATAATGTTGCCAATGAGCAAGACTATGTGATAACAATATGATGAGCTATGCGATGTAATAAAGTACTTTACTTTGATATTATTACAATTTAATGGTATATGTGTGTTTGGACATCCTAGGCGCACATATATGAGTACTTGATTTTGCTATGCAAAATTGGGTGCGACACTTTCTTAGATTACTTGACTCCGATCTTGTTGTCGAGTGTTGTGTCTGTTGGAGGCGCATGGTTGGTGTTCCTATTGACACAAGCTGTGTGGTCCTCAATGGTTTCTCCATCCCATGGAGGGTTATCGATGCTGACATTAAAAATCCTGCGTCCACGAAAGGGTGGAAATGGAGGTTGGACGGTAGCGGTTTCGGTGACAATCTCCATAGAGCCCTAGGGTTCATAGTCTGAATTTTCCTCCAGAATGGTGTGGAGGGATTCTTCGGGATGTTGGATGATTTGCAGCATGTTGATAGTTGGTGAGAGCTGATCGGTGATCGGGTCGGCAAGAGGATAGATGTCTCCAATCTAGTCATTGAATTTGTCCGTTAGGGCATCCTGATGGATGATGGCCATAACCCCTAGAGTTTCCCAATTGGCCTCCGATAGATCAAAACCGGAGGGTGGTCAGCACCGAACCAGAGTGGTCAGAGCCAATTCAACGTGGGAGAGGCACTCGACGAGCTTCTGGCCGACCTGATCAATGGATGCGATTAGATCGTCATTGCCGACCTACTTCCTCAAGTAGCAGGGTAGCAGGTGGTGAGTTGTTGGTGAAAACGACCTCGGACACGGTTCCGAGATTGGATCTGCCGTTGTAGGTGTTGGTGTGGTCGGCGCAGAATCGATCTACACCAGCTTGTTGATCTCTCCGTCTCCATCAGCATTGATGACCTAGGAGATCGATCCCACCATAAAGATCTGGCCAGGCTTTGGAGAGGACGAAGAGCCTGAAAAGTGTATCATCTTGTTCGCCATGGAAACAACACACAGACCCCTACCTGGCACGCCAACTATCAACATAATATCATCGACAGTCCTCCGAGGGGTATCCCATGAAGGTAGATTGATCGGCAGAGGTGCATGTAATCAAGAACAAGAGGCAACAGAGACACAAGAGTTAGACAGCTTCAGGCCATCTACACGATGCAATACCCTACTCCTATGGTCTGTTGGTTTATATTGGCTATCGTATGATATTGCATGTGTTTTGAGAGGGTCCCCTACCCACCTTATATAGCCGGAGGGTAGGGTTACAAGTCAGTTAGATCTAGGAGATAACCGGTAAGTAATAACAGATTACAGGGATCACGGGATCGAGCATATCCTAATAGGATCTCGTAGCATCTTCAGATATCGCTCTTGATGTCTCGCGGTATATGCCGAGCAGTACCATGCACCATAAGTCTTTGTCTTGTGGGCTAGACCACCCATGGCATCGCAGTCCATATAGTCTACAGTGGGTATCTAGGGTGATACCCCCCATAGGCGCCAGCATGGGGATGGTCTTTGTTTTGCCCCTCAGGGTACGCATGAGGTACATGGTTCGCCTCTATTTCCCCTTCTCCAACAATGTGGCCGAATATGAGCCACTCATCAACGGTCTGCGCATCGCCATCGAGTTGGGCATCCGACGCCTCGATGTCTAGGGCTACTCCCAACTGGTCATCGACCAAGTCATGAAGGAATCAAGCTGCCACAATGCCAAGATGGCTGCATATTGCTGAGAAGTCCGCCGGCTAGAGGACAAGTTCAACAGTCTCGAGCTCAACCACATCCTAAGGTGTCTCAATGAGGCGACCGACGTGCTGGCAAAAGTGGCATCCGACTGAGAGCCGGTGCCAATGAGCGTCTTCACCAGCGATCAGCACAAGCCCTTGGTCCGCTATGAGGAGCCAGGACAAGCTAGAAGTGTGCTGCCTGCCCTAGGCTCAGGGGCTAACCAGCCGTCGGCTCCATCCAACCCTAAGGTCATGGATCTTGACAAGGATCCAATGATTGAGCCCAACCCTTTAGCTGACTAGAGGACGCCTTACCTTGACAACCTCCTCTGTGAGGTGCTACCGACGGACAAGATGGAGGCTCGGTGGCTCGCACGTCATGCCAAATCATTTGTCCTCATTGAGGGTGAGCTCTACAAACAAAGCCACACGCAGTGGCCGACCACAGTGGCCGACGGGGTGCTGCATCCCTTTCAAACAGGGGGAGCTATATCCACGGTGGGGTCTACGATCACCATGCCATGCCTAGAACCTTTGTCGGAAACATAGTCCTTACAACGCTTCTACTGGCCGACCGCAGTGGCCGACGCTGAACATATTGTGTGCACCTACGAAGGGTGTTAGTACTACGCCCAATAGACCCTCCTGTCGGCCCAAGCACTCCAGACAATCCCCTTCACGTGGCCATTCATGGTTTGGGGACCTGATCTAGTCGAACATCTCAAAAGGGCACCAGGGGCTACACCCACCTGGTTGTCATCGTAGACAAGTTTACAAAGTGGATAGAGCTTGGCTGATCTCCACGATCAAGTCTGAGCAAGCTATGCTATTCTTCCTCTACATCATCTATCGCTTTAAGGTCCCAAACTCCATCATCATAGACAATAGCACATAGTTCACCAAAAAAGGAGTTCCTCTTATTCTGTGATGAATACCACATCAACATCGATTGGGCCGCCGTGGCGCACCCCCGCACGAACGGGCAGGTCAAGCACGCAAACAACATGGTCCTACAAGGCCTCAAGCCTAGGATCTTCAACCGATTGAACAAGTTTGGTGCACGATGGGTCATAGAGCTTCCCACAGTGCTTTGGAGCTTGAGGACGACCCCCAGCCAGGCCACCAGCTACACACCATTTTTCATGGTCTATGGTTCCGAGGCCATCCCCTAGACCGACATCGACTATGGAGCGCCAAGGGTTAGGGCATATGACAAACAAGGAGCCAAGGCATCCCTCGAGGATGCCATGGACTAGCCGAATGAAGCGTGAGACGTCGCCCTCCTCTGCTCGGCCAAGTACCAGCAAGCATTGCGTCGGTACCATAGCCATTGAGTATGGGGTCAGGCCTTCAATGTCAGAGACCTAGTGCTCTGCCTTGTCCAGAGCAACAAGGACTGCCACAAGCTCTCTCCACCATGGGAGGGACCATATGTCATCATGGAGGTGCTCCGACCAGGCGCCTACAAGCTCAAGACTATCAATGACAAAGTCTTCGTCAATGCCTAAAACATTGAGCTGCTACATCACTTTTACCCTTAATAGACACACACTTTCTCTTATCAGTTTCGCTATCGAACTCCCCGATCTTTAGTGACACCCGACCGTAGCAAAGGCAAGGGGTCAGGCCTCGCTTAGTGGCTAATAAAAGCATATCTATCCGGTAGACATTCTCTACGCTCGACCCTTTCTCACGTTAAGACCCAGAAGCGAAGTTTGTGGAAACAAACGCTGAGTAAAACTGGTCGAACTATGAGAGACCTATGCCTCGATGACTACGACACCTTTGCTCACCAGCATGATCAGAGTCTTTTCCGCACCCGGCCTTTTTGGCCTTAACTACGAAAAGTGTCAGTGCACATGTAAGAGTTTATCCACCTGGCCAACTCTCTCTATGCCCGACCCCCTCTTACATTAAGACCTAGGAGCTAGGGTTGCAGGAATAAACTCTGAGTATAACTGGTCGGACTACGAGAAGCCTACGCCCTCGTGGCTGCGACGCCTTTGCTCGCCAGCGTGATTAGAATTTCCTCACTCGCACCCTGAGCTTTACGGCCGTAAAGATGGAAAGGGTCAGAATGCACTAACCTTTTTATACGAAAAGGGGAGAAGGGCTAAAAATCTAATTAGGCCATAACAAAATTTCAGAGCTTGTCCATTTATCACAAGTTCATCACCTGGCTTATCTGCCTAACTAAATTCTTGTGTGGGATGTTCTCATCCTCTATCTTCGCAGGTAAGTCCTATCCTGGTGGATCATACAAGTCGACCGGATGGCTTAGCCAATGTCGAGGAACGAGTAGGGAGCAGTAGGATGCCCCACGCGGGTTATGTCGACCCTGTCATAAACGATGGATCTGGTTTTCCGCTCGAACTTATCTAGTAAGAGCTCCCTGAACCCATCACTCATACCATATGATTTGGGCCGCTGCCGAGAGACGGGTCACCCTTACTTGATGCACGCTTTCTCCTATTAATTTCGCTATCGAGCCCCTGACCCTAGCAACGGCAAGGGGTCGGGCCTCACTTGGGGGCTGGTAGGAGTCTATTCGGTAGACATTCTCTATGCCCAACCCCTTTCTCATGCTAAAACCTAGAGGCAAGAGGTGCAGACACAAACTCTAAGTATAACTGGTTAGACTGCAAGAATTCCACGCCCCGACGGCTACGGCGTTTTTGCTCACTAGCGTGGTCAGAGTTTTTGTCCCCGCACCCTGAGCTTTAGCCTCCACCTTCCTAGGAAGGGTTTGGAGGGGCCCTCCTATGGAATCTCCATCGAGGATAGGCTGGCAGGTTGCCCAAGTTGATCGGATGGCTCGGGCCACTGCCGAGAGACGGGTAGGGAAAAGCAGGATGCTCCATGCAGTTTACGCCAACTCTGTCATGAATGATGGACCCGGACCTCACATGGACATATCTAGTAAAGAGCTCCCTGAACCCATCACTCGAGACATCAAGGTAACTTTACCAACCCCTGCTTTTCTTTTCCATTGCATGATCATTCATTCATCCATACTCATGCATACATTCATGCATTCATTCATACATTCATCCATAGATTCATCCATACTCATGCATGCATTCATGCATTCATTCATACATTCATCCATACATTCATCCCACACATCTGAGCATTGCATATGCAATTGCTATATCACAACACTTCGTGTCGCGTCATGAAGCAGTAGTCGTCTCATTTGACATGAGCGGCGATCGACCGAGGTTCGAAGGCTAGCCCGCGAAGGGCTCGAGGCCGCCTCACGTCAAACAGAGCCAGGGGAGAAAACCATAGATGAGCCCCAGCGGCCTTTCCTGACCCCGCTCAGAAGTGGACAGGGACATCTAGACCTTTCTTGTTCGATCCTAACCTCGAGCCAATCCCATAGAATCTCCATCAAGGAGAGACCCACGGGCCACCTGGGTCGCTCTCCAGAGCGACATGGGCATCTACCGGGAGGCGGGTTAAGGAGCAGTGTAATGCCACATGAGGGCTATGCCAACCCCATCAATGAATGATGGACCCAGATTCCACTCGGACATGCCCGTTAGCGAGCTCACCGAGCACGACACTCGAGCCATCAAGGCAAGTGTCGTTAGCTCAGCACCTACGGTTTTGGAAATTGAGGATGGGGTGATGCATGAAATTCGGCTAACCCTACTGAGCCCAACGAGGCTCGAGGGCTCGAGCCGCCCGACCTGAACTTAGGAATCCACCTGACTAGGGTTCGAAGGCCGGCCCATGAAGGGCTCGAGACTGCCTCGCGTCAAACAGAGCCAGGGGAGAAAATGCAGATGAGCCCCAGTGGCCTTTGCCTGACCCGCTCAGAAGTGAATAGGGTCAATTCGACCTTCTCGTTCGATCTTGACATCGAGTTGAGCCCACAGAATCTCCATCAAGGAGAGGCTAGCGGGCCACCTGAGTCGCTCTCCCGAGCAACACAGCCATCTATCGGGAGGTGGGTTAAGGAGAAGTGGAATGCCACATGAGGGCTATGCCGACCCCGTCATGAACAATAGACCCAGATCCCGCTCGAACATGCCCATTAGCGAGCTCATCGAGCATGTCACTCAAGCCATCAAGGCAAATGATGTTAGCTCAACCCCTCCGGTTGTGGAAACCACAGATAGGGCGATGATCACAAAGACGAGCCGACCCTCGACCAGACCCCTGCTACGTGCAGGGGCTTGAGGAAAGTTGGACTCACAAGGAGACCGAACATGCGGTTGTAGAGCGATGGCTCAGATCCTAGGGGCGTATGCACAAAAACAAGAGACGCTTTTTCTACTACTAGTTTCACTACCCTGTCCTTGATCTTTAGTGACACCCGACCCCAGCAATGGCAAGGGGTTGGGTCTCACTCGGGGGCTAATAAGGGTATATGTACACCCTTTCTGAAATATTTGCCGCGCCCGACCTCTTCCTCACGTTAAACCTAGTGGCAAGGTCTGTGGAAACGAACAACTGAGCAAGCCCAGTCGGACTATAAGAAACCTACGCCCCAGCGGCTATGGCACTCTTGCTTACCAGCATGATCAGAGTTTCCCTCCTACACCTCGAGCTCTATGGTCCAAACAAACGGAAGGGTCGAAACGCATGAACCCCTTTTCACACATAAAAAGGGAGGAAAAAAATCCATTCACACCAAAATAAAATAATAGACTTGGTCAAATGAAACAAAATGACAAGTTTGTTTAAATAATACACAAGGGTCGGCACCTATCCGCTAATTACAAGAATGATTGACTGACCTATTGAACTAACTAACCCCTCTAGGGGAGAACTGTGCTTTCGATCCTATTCACTAGGTCCTGCGAAAGGGGAGCCACCACCGCCTCCATCTCCTCCAGCTCATGGACTTCATAGCCAGGCATGAAGCCATGGCTCATCGTCTCCAGGTCGATGCTGTCCCCATAATGAGAACCAGCAATCACAAAGGATTGATTGACCCTAGCACGAAGGGCATCCCTCTCAAGCTGGTGCACCTGAGCTGTGATCTTGATGGCATGGGCCATGAGCGAGCTAGTCCCCTTCGACCACACCACCTCAAGGTCATCACAGAGCACTCTAAGGGTAGTGCTTAGGATACCGAGCTCATCACTCTTGGCCTAAAGATTCCTCCTCGCCTCAGAGAGGTCCACAGCCAGCCAGGCAGAAATGCTCTTGGCCTCCAGCTTCTGGGTCATCTCATTTCCGACCTTGGCCTAGAGTGAGCCAACCTTGTGCTGCTCATCATCGTGCTCTAGGTAGGCCTAGTCATGCCCTTAGAAGGCCTGGTCATGCTCCTCATGGGCCATGCCACATTCTGAGTAGAGCCTATCTATGGTTTGGAGCAGCTCATCCCGCTCCTTGCGTAGCCGAGCAACTATCGTGGCATCTAGGTTCGCCCTCTTCTCTAGGGTCATGAGATTCTCTTCGGCCCCCGGCTTCAGCTCCCTTTCCTTCTCAACCTCGACTAGGAGGTCGAGGATCCATTGGTGGGCCTCAACGTACTTCTAGAGCAGCTCGTCCCGCTCCTTTCTAACCTTGGTGGCCTCATCATCGTCCCTCCATGATCTCACCGACAGGGCCTCGAACGCCCTCTCGACCTCGTCAGCGTGCCGATGGTCCTTGATCACCCACAACCAAAGACTATCCGCCTCCTTGGCGAGGGGAGTCAGCTCGACCACCCTCTGCTAGGTGGCAATGAGCTAAGCAGTCACCTCCCCATGTAGCCATGCCTCCTCAATGAGGTGGTCCCAGGTTTCCTTCTGTTCATCAAGGAACCAATACTTCCCCTGGCTGTGAGCGATGAGGGACTAAATGGAGATGATGGTCAGAATACAAAAAATATATGGAGAAAGGAAAGGGCGATAAGTAGGATCAAGCAAATACCCAGCTGGCAGGAACAATAATGTCGCACAAGGCACCCCTAGCATGGTCCTGGGCTTCGAGCATGGACATGATCCCCACATTGAGGCTCTCTCTCTCTCCATGCTCTCGGCGGTGTCGTGGAGGCTGAAAAGCGTCGATGCTGGCTCCTATGGATTTGTCCACCAGAGCAGGGGCTCACCCCATGCAGGCAAGTTGCTACCCACCAATGTCAAGGCTAGAGATGGCTCCCTACCGGCTTCAAGCACCACCGACCCTTCTCACCATGATGTCCCCACCGGGACACTCGCTCCGGCGATGGAAGGGGTCAACAGTACGGACACCGACCCCTCTCCCAGCACCACGATGTTAGGTGCGGAATGCATCGGTACTTTAGGTGCCAGCACGGTTGCACTCGGCCTTGGCCCACCTATCACAGCTGCTGCCACCACCACCTACATCGGTGGGGTCCCGACCGGCTACATCACGCACGCCACGATTAGTGCCACGAGCGCGGTCAGTAGCCCCGTCCACCCCATCATCAGCAGTGGTATCGCGGCCATTGCCGGCTGCCCTGCGACCTCCGAAGGCACCCCTTGAGCCCCCGTGTCCGCCCATCCCATCGAGGGCATGGGCACCACCATGTTTAGCACCTATCTGGCCAGAGACGTGGTCGCACTGGCGCTGCTCCCGCCTAAAATAGGCATGGCGCCAGCCGATGGCTGTCGCCTCGCTTGAAGGGTGACACTCTTCTTCGATGCCAGCGCCAAAGGATTACGCTGCCTCCTGATGCTGCAAGAGATGAAAAGCATAAGTCATGATAAAATCCATAAAAAACAGAGACAATAGGGGAACTGATAACTCACCTCAGCACTATCAGGCGCTAGATATGTTTGGGGGGCGAACCCCCCGACCACTGCTCCGCATCATTGGGGCAAGGCTGTTTCGAGCCCGCCCCCTGCTCCTAGGCAAAGGGGCTCGCTCCCCTTGACTCTTAGGGCACGACGGTTGAGCCACCCACCTCTGCCGACATCTTAGGCGCGGCAGCAAAGCTGCCCACCCTCGTTGTCTCCTAAGGGAGGCCGACGGTATGTCCCACCTCTGCTGGCTCCCTGGATGTACCCTCCCCTCTGTGGAACAGGAAGTGTCCTGACTCCTGTAAGGAAGAACCAATACCTGTCAAGGCATCCTTGTTCTCCAGGATGTCCCACTCAACATCGTTGGCTACCTCGTTGTCATCACCATCGTCATCATCGTCGTCGCTGTCAGTGTCCTCCCCTCGTTCCCATGCCTACAGCTTCCGCTGCCTCTTCCTCTTCCTATCCTCCTTCGCCTTCCTCCACCGCTCGCCCTCGGCGTGATTCATTGGCCTCAAGGATGAATCCCTCGGCAATGGTGTTGGGTGGTCCATGAAGATGAGGTCCCTTAGCTAGTCCTACCCCACTCAAAGTTAGTATCAAGGGGTCAAGAAATCAGTTGAAGAGAAGGCATGAGAAGGGGAAACTTACAAAGATGACATGGCCTGGTTCTAGCCACATCGGAGGATGTCCCAACACCGGGTAGACAAAATCGAGGAGGGCACTCCTATCATCCCATGAGGGCTCCATTGCCTCCTTGATGCATTGTGTGATCTTAGAGTTGGGGAGCGCCCCCTCGGCGAGCGCCGTTCCATCAAACGATGCCTCGGGCGCCATCGCATACAGCGGGAGCGCACGCATCATCAATGGTGCCACCCTCCTTGTGTGGTAGGCCCTAATGATGCCTGACCCCTTCAGGTTGCTCTCCTTTAGGATGTGGATGGTGGTGATGTGGTCCCGGATCTTCTTCTTGTCCTTCTTCGAGACGCCCCACTTCCTTAATGACTCTCGGGCCTCTTCGATCAGGCGCCTGGTGAACTTCGACATGGGGAGGCGGTGTTGTTCTTAAGGTAGAACCACTACGAGTGCCACCCCTTATTGAATGTTGATAGCCACATCGTTGGGAACTCTCCAACCCAATTGTTTCGGAGCTAGATGCTGGCACACCCCATCGACATGTGCTGCTCGTGCCTACCGCTCTTCTCCCTCTTCTTCTGGAGGGTGATGGCGAGAAGTTCCTCCACAAAAGAAAGTGGGGGCTAATCCCCAGGAACCCCTCGCATAGGGAGACGAACTTTGCCATGTGCTGGATCCCATTGGGATTGAGATGCTGCACTTCGATCTTGTAGTAGTGCAGCGGCCCCCAAAGAAATCTATGGGTGGGGGTCATGAACCCACGCTCGTGGAAGTGGGTGAACGACACCACATAGCAGTCAACGATGATGGCATGTCCTCCTCACCGGGCAGCAGCTACTCCTCGGCCGTGGTCCACATGCGGAGAAGACCGTGATGGATGAGGCCCTCCATGCACTAGAAGGTGATGTCAGAATGACACCATAGATCCATTGGAGATAGGGGTGGTTGGATGCATGCTTGACGGTGGCAGAGATGTGGAGGCAGGAAACCTAAGGGATTGGTGGTGGTGGTCGTGGATGCGGAGGCAAGGATGCAAGGCATGGAACCCGGGGGGCGAACCCTTTGGTTTTATAGGGGCGATGGATGTGAGGAAACCAACTACATGCCTAGATCTCCACGCCTGCCATGATCTGCCACAACGTCTTGCCACAGGATGTGCGCATGCAATCTTTGTCCGTTCCCCTCAAAAAACTCGTCAGAGGTTTCACCTCTTCGGATGGGCCACGACTCATCATGAGTAAGAGGAATACGGATCTAAGAGCGCCTCTATGGCCCAATTGGGCCCATGAGTTCACAGGTTGGATCATCGATGGGTTCGACAAACCGCTCTAGGCACCTTTAGAGTGGGAGGTGGAAACAGATGGGCCTGTTAGAGGCCAGTACCCAGGCACACAAGTGCCATAGGCATCCCAGTCCACGTTTGAGTCTCGGCCAGTTACGATCCATGGTTTTTACTCAAAGAAGGGCACATAGGCCTCAGGACCGGTCGAACAGACTCGAGAACTATATGGATTGACTACTAAGAATCTAGAGTCAGTCACCAAGCTAACCCAAGCTAGATCCATGCAAATGGGATGCCGATGCCCCACTGAGACTAGCTCATTAACAGCTCACCGGGCGCCAAGATTCGTCCTTAGAGAAAAATCATGGCATGGCTCGGCCCCTCCGTTTTTATCGGAAAAAATGCTTGAGGGCTCGAGGAAGGGGAATCACCACCCCTAGGTCATGCTATGGGCAACAAAGGAAGGCCAAGGCCCTCAGAGTCCACCTGTTCGAAAAAACCACTGAAGGAGTATTCTACTCCAAAAACTTGGGGGCTTCTGTTGGGGACCAACACTAGGGTACTGGAAGAGGCGGAGCTAATAACCATCAACAATGATTCATCCGAGCAGTCAAGGGTGTGACTATAGCTACGACCGACCCCAGGTGCGCAAGCTCTGCCTCGTCCGACCTCTAAGGGCGGACTCTACCTCGCCCGACCTCTAGGAGTGGGCTCCACCTTGCCTAACACTGAGGCCATGGGCTCCACCTCGCCCAACCTCCGAGGGCTGGTCCTGCCTCATCTAACACTGAGGCCATGGGCTCTGTCTCACCCGACCCTTGGGTCTATGCTCCACCTCGCCTGACCCTTGGGTCTGCGCTCCGCCTCGCCTAGCCTCTTGGGGGGGACTCTGCCTCACTCGACCCCTAAGGGATGCCCTACTTTCCCTTGGGCGTCTCTTAGGGGGGATCGACTAAACATATCACACTCGCACCCGATCGACTCTCGCTCGTCTCGAACCCATCGAACCCCTAACTGATCAGAACACAAGCACACAGCTGGGCAAGCAACCGAGCTCTCAGCACCCATTCGCTCCTTTCACTAGAGACTTGGGACTTGTCTGCCTCTCGACCATTTGTAATGCCTACTGCAAACTTTTAGTGCTAGTAACTTGAGCAATAGCAATGAACTGGACGTAGGGACATTCTACCCAAACCAGTATAAACCTTGTGTCCTCAAAGCACACCATCTAGGCCAGACGCGCAATAGTAGAAATTTACTAGTCTGTGGCAACTCAAAACACCGACATGACGCTACCGGTGGGAGATAACTGGCATAGTGTTATCATCCTGAGTATTCGACAATTAAGCCTCGATTCTTTTAGGCATGCCTTGCAAATTAGTGTAGGACTCTGAACTAGAACTGTCAGATGAGCTCTTGCTGGACGAATTGGCGCCAGACGATGACTCACTCGACATCTGTCCAAGCTAGTTCCATATAAAAACCCAAAAATAGAAAACAGTATAGAAGCGAAAAGAGCAAAGCATAAACAATACAAAGAGCACAAGAATAGAGTAAAAACAAGCAGAGCAAAGCAAATACGAACCTACGAAAAAGCTTGGCGAAGGCTGGAGTCCTGGCGAAAGCAGCCAAGCAAGCTAGAATCCAAAGCGGGAAGCCAAAGAGCCAAGGCTTGGTTCTTAATCAGGGGTTGAAGATGAGATGAGCGCGCACGGCTCCCTTGGCTCGAGGGGTTTATATAGGCACCCCACTGTGCGATGCATGAATCCAGAAAAAGATGCGACGGTTCATATAACTGCCATGAAAGTTTGAATTTTGAGAAATAGTTACATGGCATGCAAAAAATAAATATAATAATAATAATAATAAATACATATTCAATAATAAATGAAATCAAAGATGTGGGCCTCCGCCCTTCGCTTGGGACGGCGTTTGAGCCCCATGGCGCCTTAGTCCCATAATTCATGAGGCAATCACGCTCAGATTGGGAACCTCAACATGTGATGTCGAGGGGTTAATGTTGAGGGTAGGCCCCACATCTGGACACCCCATGTGGTTCAATCGCTGCCCTGGCACCTCCCATGAATGAAATGATGAGAGTTTAGAGTGTCAGCTCTCATGCAGAAGGTGCGCGATAGGAGGAGAGGAGCATGTCGAGTCCTCTTGTTGGCAGAGCGAAAGGAGGGCACGCAGTTGATCTCGGCTATTTGCTTAGGTGAATAGATATTAATGGTTTGGTTAATCGTTTCTGCAGGTTTCGCCAAATGAGGGTACACAGTCGATCCCCGCTATTCGCTTAGGCACATAGCTGTTAACGATTTGGTTAATCATTTCTGCAGGTTTCGCCAAAGGAGGGCGCGCAGTCGATCCTGACTATTCACTTAGGTGAATAGCTATTAACAGTTTGGCTGATCGTTTTCGTATGTTTCGCTAAAGAAGGAGCCAACTGCCTTGGTGTGTCCAATAGTTTCTGCCCACCTGGGGCCCACCTAGTCGGTTGAACAGGTGACATGAAGCGGAGCCGGTCGGGCCATGCCGGGCCGGTGCTATCTAAGGCAGGCGGGAGTTCCAAATGGCGAACGAGCCCAAAGTTATGGGGAATATTCCCTGAATTTGTAGTAGTTGAGAGGGCATTTACGTCCTATGCAAAGCCCACAGGCGTGTATAAATAGCCCTCGTTGAGGGAATGCAAAGGAGGGGAAATAAGTTTAATGAAATTTTTCATATTGTTTCGCTCATGTCTCATTTTAATCACTTCTCGTGCTTGATTTCGCTTGAGCGGGAATCGGTGTTCGAATATATGGCCTTGCGATGGTAAGATATTGCTTACAGCTTGATGTTCTTGAGTGTTTTCTTAATTTGTGGGCTGAGGCTGGCTTGAATGTTGCTGCTCTTGCTGAACTGGTGAGGATGCAACTGCCGACTGCCCTGGGTGCTGGGTGAAATGCTGGTATACTAGAAATGGTGGTTGCTGCTAGATGTATGGATGCTTCCTGTATCCATGTGAAAGGCTAGGGTGCTGGAAAGCGCTATTCTTTGTCGACAAATAATGGCTGTCATAACCCTAGTTGTTTACTGTTTTGTGACTAGTGTTGTGGAATAGATGGTTAGATGTTTCGCTGCCTCTTGCGGCCTCACCTTTCTCCTTAAGTTCTCTAGCCATTTTGTTGTATTTGCAGTCTTTTGTGAAATGTCTAGCATTTTCACCACAAACGGCGCAATAGGGTATTCTCGAGGCTCGTCCCCTTCCTCTGCCTTCACGTCCACCATGAGGAGTCCATCCTCCTCTCCTGCCATGCGGAGACTGATCAAAACTTCTGTATTACTGGTTAGGCGGTGGCCCTTGGAGACCTTGTTCCACTGAGTTGTGCTCTGGCTGCTCTTGCAGATTGTTGACTGCATGGACTGGTGTCATATTTTGCTGGCTTGGGGTTGGTGGTGGCCTAGGGGCCTTGCCTGCTTGCCTCCATGAATTCCTTGTCACCTTTCGCTTCTTCAAGTCGCCATCTGATCTTGTGTATTGTCTCATTACCTCGAACAGCTCCCTTACGGCGGTGGGATAATTCCTAGCGAAGTGAGCTGCACACTGGCCTATGGCCAACCCTTCCATGGCTGCTGCTATTGTTACACCCTAGGTGTTAGGCTTGCATAATTTTGACTTGCATTGTATGAGCATAAGCATCAAGCATTCATATATGAGCTTTTACATATGAAACATATGAAACATGCCTGGTTATTTCATGTTTCCTTTGTGTATGCTTATGATCATGAATGAATAAGTATAAGTGGTTGATGTTAGTCACTAAAACACCTTAGCTACACTTAGGATGACTAATGGAACATTGTTCATGTAGACCACTTTGTCTAATTAAGCTCCTAAGTGATGATATGCATGTTGACCTAGGGAGTTTTATGTGTAACCAATGTATGAAATGCTTGTGTGACCCTAGGAATACATTAAACATGTTTAGAATGTCATTATGAACAACTTTGGTATTCATGACTAGGGCTAGTTTGGTCACTAAGTCATAGTTCTAGTGTAAGCCATCATTTGAAACTAGTATGTTTGACCTCATTTGAACTATGCCATAGAGACTTTGCATGGATGTGTTTAGTAAATCAAAGTTGTAGTATTTGATGAGAGGAACAACTTTTATTTTTGGGTCATAGGCTAGTTCAGCTCCTAACCTGCTTGAAATTGGCTCACAAGAATCTGCATTTCATTGCTTTCAGCACTTACAAAAATTATGCTAAGTCTTGCATACTGAAAGTTTGACAGGCTCGACTTTGTGCTAATTTTTCTCTCTAACCATTGAGACTTAGCCTTTGATTTCTAAAGAAGTTTTGTAGCTAGTACATCCCTCTACAAGTTTGGTTTTAACACCGTGCACTAATTCATCGTGGATCGAGAGAATTAGTGCCTTCAATTTGCTCTATCAGTCACTTGATCGAGCCCTGACGAACGCTGCGTCGCGCGTCGTCATGGCCAACCACGAACAGAAGCTGGCCGCCGTGTGGCCACCACTGGCCGATGCTGGGCCCTCGCCGTAGCGCCCTAGCGTGCGTTATCTACAAGCCACGCACCTTAGTTCCACTCACTGCCGCTCGCTCCCTCACTCTCCAGTGCCCTCTCTCGCATCCACCGTAGAAAAAGCCGAGCGCCGTCAAGCACCACACCCCTCCGCCATCGCTTAGCACTTGCTCTGCTGTGCCATTGCTGCCTCCATCTAGCCCACAGCTGTGCCACATTCCCCTCTACCTCCTCGATGTGATTGCAGCACCGGGCGAGCTATAGTGAGGGTGAAATCGCCATTTCCATCCTCGCTGGAGAGCTTGGCTCCCATGGCCGCCTCCACGACGAGCTTGCTTGCGCATTCCTTTTGGTTCCTAGCGTTAGAGCTCGGTCAGGGTGTAGGCTAGCTAGAAGCATGATGTTACAACGTTTGGTTGCCTCGCCGTCGCGGACAATGATGTGTAGCACCACCGTGATCTCACCTCCGCGCCACCGCACATGCGGGCAGAGCTTGTTGAAGCTCCTCGTGTCACCTAGGTAGCTTCGTTAGATTCGCGTCATCACCGTGGAGCTCACATGCCTCTCGCCGAGCCTTGCCATGGCCGAAGATGGTCGACGCACTGCAGCGCAGCGCCACCGTGCCACCATGGCCGGTGACGGGGGTGGCTCCTGTGCATCCGCGCCTCCACCACTTAGGTCAATCGGTGCGGCTTTGTACGTAGATCACGTTGGTGTGTTTGGTTTCACCGGAGACCTCGCTGTCGGCGAGATATCGCCAGCCAGCCGTTGTGCTCTGTATTTGGGTTGCTGACACATGGGGTCCGCTGACCTATGGGTCCCGGATGTCAAAGAGAGCAGCTTAGGGTTTTTGTTAATTCTTTTAAAGATGAAGATGCAATCTTTGAAAAATCATAAGTGGAGTTTTAGATGTCCATTTTTAGTGAACCAAAGTTTGTTGTGTTCCTTATGAAGTGTAGTATTTTATAAAAATGTGATATGTACAATTTATGGTATTTTTCATGGTGATTAAAATGTATTTAGATAAATAGTTTTTGAATGTTTACAATCTTGTAAATTATATATCTTGAGCTAGAAATGTGATAAAATTGTGATGCTAATTTTGCTAGTCTTGTGTTGACATGCTCTAGCTAGGAAAAATATTAAACTTGCAGTAAACTTGACTGAGATATGATCTTTCTACTTATCTATTAATAAATCGCATTTTCTGAAGAAAATTGTAGGGATAAAAATATGTAACATATTGCTATGTAAATTTTTGTATAGTAGTATGGCACTAATATGAAGCTAGGAAAAATATATAATCTGTTGTTTGACACTTTTCTATAGGGTTTACTATTTTCACAAAAATAGGCCTTGCTAGCTTGTCATTTTTGCATAGGACGTTATACATGTGCAAATGATATGAAACTTTCACAGTAGCCTATTGTGCACACTAGGAAGCTACTGTAATTTTATGAGAATTTATTGTGCACATTTGGTGTATTTTTGTTATTTCCCCTAATTATCTAATTAAATTAGTAAAGGCATTTAAATAATTAAGTTGTGATTGACCATGATGTTTTCTATGGTTCTTGTGATGCATAGTAACTGTTGATGTTCTTAGTAAGGCTTAGAAGCAATTGGTTGTATGCAACTAATTAATTGTTGCTTTGTAATTCAAGTAGATGGTTGCATGTTTAGTTTCGGTTGAGTGGATGATTTCATATTGATAATGATCTTTGATGTAAAACTTGTTAATAACAAAGTTGTAGATAACTTACTAATCTTCCTTGTGTTAAATTTTGATAGGCATAGGCCTTAGGGTTTAAGAGTTTTGGCTGTTAGAAGTTTGCTGCCCTAATTGTTTACTTTCTGGACAGATTTGTTTGACTGAATTGTTTGACCTAGATAACTGTTGAATCACCTTAAGAGTATTAAAATAAAGTTGTAGACAATTTCATAAGATTTCCAGAATGTCAACAACCATATGATTTCAATGTATATAACTCCAGTTATGGTTAAAAGAAATAGCTGCTGTTTTATGGTTTAGTAAATGAATTGCAGAAGTGTTTGCTTCAGTAATAGAGAAGAGATATGCACCTACTTAGTAGAATAGGATGCACTTGTTTTTACTTTCATGCCATGTTGTTGAAAATACTTACAAGGATGCATTCATCACTTATCATATTATACATGTCATTATACATGCATTCGCAATATCTTATTCCATGATCATGCATATAGGATCGACCGAGGAGATAACATTGCTGGAATTCAATGAAGAAGAGGAAGGGGATCAACTGGAGAATCCTCAAGCCACAGCTCCCAAAGAAGAGAAGCAGAATCTAGAAGAGCTCCCTGAGTGCCCATATCATCGCCCCACCTCTTTTCTCAAAGGCAAGCCCCGGAGCATTCTAAGTCTCCCAGTGTTTTACAAAATATTACTTGAATCCATTATGATTGATGCATTAGGTTATAAGAGTTGACTGGAAACACTTGATGCATGGAACTACCTTGTCCAGATATATACACCTTTAATCCTATGTAGGTCCAGGATCAAATATGTGCTTAGCCATGCTTAGACCGGTAGAAGTCAGGTGATTTCCTGTCACCTACGAGATTCAGGTGGATACCGAAGCACGATTGACTATATTTGCTATCGTGGAAAAGAACCATGGGGTAATGTAAATGGAGGTCGGGCAGAGTATATGTGTGGGTTGGCTCATGTGATTCCGTCTATGCCAATTAAGGACCGTACCATTATTGGCGCTATTTGACAAGATTGAACGCATGCCTATCACTTAGTTGGCCGGATAACTCATTCTCACCGCGAAGCCGAGTAGCTCAACTCAAGCTAGGCCCCGCTGTGTAAGAGTGCACACTCTAGATGGTAGTAAGGATGTGCAGGGAGCCAGGTGTGAGCCCAAGGGCAGGGTAGTCCTGAACGTCCTAGTAGCTGGTTGTCCCTGATTGTGCGGCGTTGGGTGAACCCACGAAATGTGGACTTGAGTTGTACTAAAGGTGACCTAATGTGACCGTTGATCTGGTCTGCCTAGGTTTGTGTTAGGAATAAATTCCCAGCTGGTTGAAATCGATTCGAATTGCCATCTCTCCCGGATAGTGAGAAACTTGGCTAGTACCAGCATCATAGTAATTCTATTATGGAATGTGATGGTTCGGATAAACATGGAATTACTACACAGACTATGGTTACTAATGTATGCTCTTAAATGATATATCACATGTTTGGCACAAGACAATTGCTAATCTAGAGATGAATAGCTATAATTAACTTGATGACCAAAGTATAATTGTATAATTGAGTTAATCACTTTTTATGCAAAATGTTGTCAAGCTATCTCCACTTATAAAGCCTTGCATAATCCTTGGAGTCAATTTATTTCTGGTTTATGATGGGTAAGTCTAGGTGAGTACCTTCTTGTACTCAGGGTTTTATTTCCATTATTGCAGATGGTACCATCTTTCACGGATATTGCAAGGATGCTTCTATCCCACCGTGGATGAGGAGTGAGCCTTGAGCAGACATCTTTAATAATCCTTCTATATGCTTTTGTCGATTGTGATCATGTATTGACACAATAATTGAACTATGTTGGCAAATGCTACTTTCAAACTTAATTTGCTTCCGCTACTATCTATCAAACTTGGTTTGTAATAACTCTATTTCATACTCTGATGAAGGATCTGTATCTGCAAACTTTATGTAACATGTGACATATATGTTGAATCATGTACGATCTTGGTTGTATGTGGATCATTTATCAAGACCCGTCATGGTACTCAATGGACTACCGGATTTATATGGGCTCAAGTATGACAGTGCGACTGCTTGTGGGCTGCCATTGTACTTGTGCTCTTATAAATTGGTCGTTTCTTCAACAGCTGGTATCAGAGCAAGATTCAACATTAATTGCCACATATATATTTAAAATAAAGGTTTTTGTTTTCCAAAACTAGTTCCTAGCAACTAATAGCTATATAAATAGGTATTTGAAACCTAGAGTTGAAATCTAAAGTGTGTCAATGATCACTTTCTTTATGCCCAGTTAAGGACTCTTAGGTGGCTATTTCCTGATGATGTTCGGAACTCCTGCTTTGCTTTGGAGAGTCTTGCACTTTGCGGGGTATCATGAACCGCCCCTCTATCACTGGAATGAAGAGTACCTAGAGGGACAGCCATGGTATGAAGTGCGGCTAACCATACCAGCCCACCCACAAGCATCCTTCTAGCAGGGTTGGAAGGTGGAATATGAAGGAAGAACTCCTTGGGAGGCTACCCAAGTAGTAGCCTTCAAGGTACTAAGTCAGATCTATCAGCAGCATGGGGATGAACTTACCGATAGTGCCGCTAGTGTTCTTCCTCGGGTGGATCCATCCACAGCAATATGGGAACAACGCAACCACAATGCATTGATCCAAGATCGGGATGAGCAGGCAGCTAGTTCTTGTCCTGCTATGAGTGCCATATTTGCAGTGATGAAAATGTTCTATACTCATCAGGACACTAGGAATTTCTAGCAAGAGTCATATACCACTTGCATGGATAAGCTCATGAGGTCCGAAGCCGCACAACATAAGCTCAAGAAGCGTGTGCGCAAGCACAAGAAGGTAGCAAGTGAGGCTCGATGGGAAACCGATCAAGCCTATGTAGGTTTGGGCAATCTCCACACCTAAATGGAGCAAGTGGATCAATAGAGAGCTATAGCCCAAGAAGCAAGAGTAGATGATCAAGCAGTGTTCATAGGACTGTGGGAGCAGTTGGAGGCCGCCTATGCCGAGGCATCCATAGCTACGCGCCAATGAAACCTAGCAAACAACCATGCCACTGCAGCAGAAGCAGAACGAGATAGGACCCACGCCATGAGCGCCATGTAGAACCATGCTGAGAGGGACTTGCGCCAGCAGCTTGCATAGGCCCAACATGCAGTGATGGATCTTCAGCATGAGGTGCATTATCTGAACAACCAACTTCACCCGATCCTTGATGATGAAGATCCAGATATGTTAGTGGAAGATGATAGTTGGGATGAGGAAGAAGTGGAGCCAGAGAACAAGGATGATCCTATCTCTGACCTCGATAGTGATCATAATGAAGATTAGAATCACTTAGTGACCAGTGGAAACACTTCATGTATCCTCGCTATTTATGTAATGGACCTATAGTTTAAGTTTGGTATTTGTGATTGGACTATCATGTAATATTGGTACTTGCATGTTATCTCACGTTTGGTTGAACATTAATGCAATTCCAGTTCATTTTATCGATGATTATGACTTGAATGTTAACGCGTTGCGAGCCCGAATAAGTGATCAAATTGGTGATGTCATGTTGCGAGAATGAATTATTGTGCCTCTATTTTATTGTATGAATTTAAGATTCTCTCTAGTAAATTTAGTTTGGCATGATTATACAATTCATCTACAATCTCTTGACATCATCCAATAATCACTTATTATTGCAACTTTGTAGATGACTCGCACTCGTGCCGGAGCAGGCAGCAGCCAAGAGGGCAATGACGGTGACTTACCACCACTGCCACCACCATCTACTAATGAGTTCTTTGCCCAATTCTTGGGAAGTCAGTGGACTATGGAGGAAGCCCTATGCCTCATCGTGTAGAACACGACTCATGTCTGCCCACAGCAACAGGGGCCTGAGCTAAATTAGTACAACACCTTCAAGGATTTTCTACATACCAAGCCTCCTATTTTCAAGGTGGCTGAGGAACCGCTCCAGGCGGATGAGTGGCCCAACACTATTGGGCAAAAGATTCATCTACTAGGGGTCATCGAGCACCAGAGGGCAGAGTATGTGTCCCATCAGCTGTAGGGACCGGCAAGGATTTGGTGGATCCATTTCCTGTCCTCTCTACCTACCAATGCACAGGTCGCATGGGAGCAGTTCAGGTTAGCCTTTAGGGGACATCACATTCCCCTAGGGCCAATGCGCATGAAAGTGGCTGAATTTATGCGACTCACCCAAGGGACCAAGACCCTTATTGAGTATATGCATGCTTTCAACAACCTATCTTGGTATGCCCTAGGTTTTGTTGACACAGAAGAAAAGAAGATAGAAAGCTTCAAGAGAGGTCTTGGCACGAAGCTGATAAAGACTATAGCCAACTCCAAGTGCACTACTTACAATGAGTTCATCAGTGATGCATTGACTTAGGAGAACCACAACAATCTGCATGTAGCAGCAAAGGGCCGTAAGAGGGCAGCCGAGGCAGGCGCCTTAGGGTTGTCATAGTCTAGAGCTCTAGTGGTAGCTAGGCCCAATTTCAACCACCAATGCCCAAGTTCAGGCCTCCTCCACCAAAAGCTCAGAACAGTTGACCTTAGAAGGTGTTCCATAAGGCGTTCACCATTGCCTTACCCAAGGGGAATGGAGGGCAAGGAAGCTCAGTAGGACCCAAGAGCAATCAACCGTGCTTCAATTGTAATCAGTTGGGCCATTAGTCCAGAGAGTGCCCCATCCTAAGAAGAACAGCAACCAGAACCAGAACAATTAGAGACAGGCAAATCCAAAAGCACATCCTAGGTACATGCACTACACTACTATTGAAGAGGTGCTCGCACGAGAAGTTGTCACTACTGGTATGTTTCTTGTTAACAAGCATCCCACCATTGTGTTTATTTGATTTGGGAGCTTCTCATTCATTTATGAGCCAAGCATTTGCATCTAGACATGATTAGAAAGTAATTGAGGTAAGCAAGGGTGGTTATAGTATAAGTTCAGCTGAGGCTACTATCTATACAAATAAGATGGTTAGAAATGTGCTCATCTCTATACAAGAGAGGGAGTATACAACTGATCTGATATTATTGCCCGGATTATCAATAAGTGTAATCTTAGGCATAAATTGGATGAGAGATCATGATGTTCTCATTGACACTAGCACTCATATAATTATGTTGAGAGAACCAAAGGGAGGTAATGCTTTCCTAGTACCACTTTCCCACAACTTTGAACTCCAAAACTTGTCTTGTGCTATCCAAGCCACTACCCTTTGTGATATCCTAGTGGTTTGTGAGTTTTCTGATGTATTCCCAGATGAGTTACTAGGTTTACCACCTGATGGGGATGTGGAATTTAAGATTGAGTTAGTGCCAGGTACGGCACCTATCTCAAGAAGACCCTATAAGATGCCACCAAATGAGCTAGCTGAACTTAAAATTTAGTCACAAGAATTATTGGACAAAGGTCTCATTCAGCCTAGTTTGTCTCCATGGGGATGTCCAGCTTTGTTTGTGAAGAAGAAGGACAAGTCCTTGAGAATGTGTGTTGATTATAGGCCACTTAATGCTGTGACCATCAAAAACAAGTATCCTTTGCCTCGCATTGACATCTTGTTCGATCAACTGGCAAAAGCAAAGGTATTCTCCAAAATTGATTTGAGGTCAGGCTATCATCAGATAAAGATCAAGCCAGAGGACATAACTAAAATTGCTTTCTCCACTAGGTACAGTTTGTATGAATATTTGGTCATGTCTTTCGGACTGATGAATGCTCCTGCCTACTTTATGTACTTGATGAATTTGGTATTCATGCCCGAGCTCAACAAGTTCATGGTTGTGTTTATCGATGATATCTTGATTTATTCAGAAAATGAGGCAGATCATGCGGAGCATCTAAGAATTGTTCTATCTATATTGAGGGAACATAAGTTATATGCAAAGTTTAGCAAATGTGAATTTTGGTTGAGTAAAGTACCTTTCTTAGGTCACGTCTTATCGAGGGAAGTAATTTATGTAGACCCATCTAAAGTACAAGAGGTCATGGATTGGAAGGCCCCGACTTCGGTTCATGAAGTTCAGAGTTTTCTAGGGTTAGCAGGTTACTATCGTCATTTCATTCTGGATTTCTCCAAGATAGCTAAGCCCATGACTAGACTCCTTCAAAAAGATGAAAAGTTCAAATGAACACCAGAGTGTGAAGAAGCTTTTCACACCCTAAGGATTTTGTTAACTACAGCTCCTGTCTTAGCACAGTCCAACATTAAAAACCCTTTCGATGTGTTTTGTGATGCATTGGGTATAGGTTTGGGGTGTGTGCTCATGCAACAAAAAAGAGTTATTGCCTATGCTTCTCGATAGTTGAGAAAACATGAAGTCAATTACCCTACCCATGGTTTAGAACTTGTAGCAGTTGTTCATGCATTAAAGATATGGAGACATTATTTGTTGGGCAATGTATGTCATATATATACTGACCACAAAAGTCTGAAATATATCTTTACCCAACCTGAGCTGAACATGAGACATCGAAGATGGTTAGAGTAGATTAAGGACTACAATTTAGAAGTGCACTACCATACAGGGAAAGCCAATGTTGTAGCAGATGCACTTAGTCAGAAATCTTATTGCAACACTGTGGAAGCATTGTTGGAAGATGGATTTAATTGGTTACATCCTGTTATACTGCACAATATCACTATCAGTTGTTCACTTGAGAGCAAAATCATAGAACTGCAAAAGACAGATGTAGGTATATTTTACATCAAGAGAAAGGTGCAAGAGCAAGAAACCAAGCATTTCAGATTAGATGAAAGAGGTGTGCTATGGTTTGAGGACCGACTTGTGGTACCGAAAGACCGTGAGCTTAGAAATCAAATTTTAGATGAAGCACATTCGTCCAAGTTGTCTATCCATCCGGGTAGTAGCAAAATGTATCAAGATTTGAAAACCCATTTTTGGTGGACCAAGATGAAGAAAGAGATCGCCGCATATGTCACTAGGTGCGATAATTACAGTAGAGTAAAGGCCGTTCATTTGAAATCTGTCAGATTACTGCAGCCATTGCCTATTCTAGGGTGAAAATGGAAAGAAATAAGTATGGACTTTATTATAGGTCTTCAGCTAACACAACAAGGTCATGATTCCATTGGGTCATTGTAGATCATCTCACCAAGTCAACACATTTTATACCGGTGAACACCAGGTATCTAGGTAGGAGGTATGCGGAGTTGTACATTTCTCAGATCATGAGACTACATGGAGTACCCAGGACTATAATCCCAGATCAGGGACCACAATTTATAGCTCATTTCTGAGAACACTTGCACCAAGCCTTGGGGACTAAACTAATCAGAAGTTTAGTATATCATCCACAAACTTTTGGACAGACTGAGCGAGTGAACCAGATCTTAGAAGATTTGCTGAGAGCTTGTGTTATATATTCCAAGGGTTCATGGGAGAAATGGCTACCTTTAGCCGAGTTCTCCTACAACAACAGTTATCAAGCCAGCATTAAGATGGCCCCTTTTGAAGCCTTGTATGGTAGGAAATGTAGAACTCCATTGAATTGGATTGAGCCCGATGAAAGAAGATACTTTGGTATTGACTTTGTCACTGAAGCTGAAGAGCAAGTGCGCATTATCCAACAGCTTATGAAAGCAGCCCAGTCAAGACAAAAGAGTTATGCTGATAAAAGAAGAAGACCAATGACTTTTGAAGTGGGAGACTATGTACACTTGAAAGTGTCACCCATGAAAGGAGTACAATGATTTGGAGTGAAAACAAAGCTTGCGCCTATATATGTAGGGCTGTACAAGATTACCGAACAGAAGGGAATGTCGCTTACAAGTTACAATTTCCCCTAGAGATGAGTGTCATATTCGATGTCTTCCATGTTTCTCAGTTGAAGAGATGTCTTCGTATACCTGAGGAAGCCATTGCACCCACCAACATTAAGCTCCAATCAGATTTGACCTATGAAGAGAAACCAATCCGAGTGTTAGAAGAGATGGAAAGAGTAACATAGAGTAAGATCATTAAGTTCTATAAGGTGGTGTGGAACAATCATAGTGAACAAGATGCCACATGGGAACGAGAGGATTATTTATGAGAGGTTTATCCTGCCTTTTTCCAAGAATGGTAGGTCTTGCAAATCTCGGGATGAGATTTTTATAAGGGGGAGGGGCTATAATACCCTAGGTGTTAGGCTTGCATAATTTGACTTGTATTGCATGAGCATGAGCATCAAGCATTCATATATGAGCTTTTACATATGAAACATATGATTGAAACATATGAAACATGCCTAGTTATTTCATGTTCCCATTATGTATGCTTATGATCATGAGTGAATAAGTGTAAGTGGTTGATGTTAGTCATAAAACACCTTAGCTACACTTAGGATGACTAATGGAACATTGTTCATATAGATCACTTTGTCTAATGAAGCTCCTAAGTGATGATATGCATGTTGACCTAGGGAGTTTTATGTGTAACCAATGTATGAAATGCTTGTGTGACCCTAGGAATACATTAAACATGTTTAGAATGTTATTATGAACAACTTTGGTATTCATGACTAGGGCTAGTTTGGTCACTAAGTCATAGTTCTAGTGTAAGCCATCATTTGAATGTAGTATGTTTGACCTAGTTTGAACTATGCCATAGAAACTTTGCATGGATGTGTTCACTAAATCAAAGTTACATTATTTGATGAGAGGAACAACTTTTATTTTTGGGTCATAGGCTAGTTCAGCTCCTAACCTGCTTGAAATTGGCTCACAAGAATCAGCATTTCATTGCTTTCAGCACTTAGGAAAATTTTGCTAAGTCTTGCGTACTGACAGTTTGACAGGCTTGACTTTGTGCTGATTTTTCTCTCTAACCATTGAGAATTAGGCTTTGATTTCTAAAGAAGTTTTGTAGCTGGTACATAGCTCTACAAGTTTGGTTTTAACCCTGTGCCCTAATTCGTCGTGGATCGAGAGAATTAGCGCCTTCAATTTGCTCTATCAGTCACTTGATCGAGCCCTGACGAATGCAGTGTCGCATGCCATCATGGCTGCCGCTGGCCAATGCTGGGCCCTTGCCATAGCACACTGGCGTGCGTTATCTACAAGCTATGTGCCTTAGTTCCACTCACTCCTGCTCGCTCCCTCACTCTCCAACGTTCTCTCTCACGTCCGTCGTGGAAAAAGTCAAGCGCCACCGAACACTGCACCCCTCCACCGTAGCTTAGTGCTCACTCTGCCATGCCATTGGGTCTCCATCTAGCCCACAGCTGCGCCACATTCCCCTCTAGCTCCTTGACGTGATTATAGCATCGGGTGAGCTACGGTGAGGGCAAAATCGCCATTTCCGTCCTCACTAGAGAGCTCGGCTCCCATGGCCACCTCCACGGCGAGCTCGCCGCTGTCAAGCTTGCATGTGCATTCCTGTTGGTTCCTAGCATTAGAGCTCGATCAGGGTGTAGGCTAGCTAGTAGTATTACATTACCACGTTTGGTTGCCTCACCGGCACGGAACATGACACGCAATGTAACAGAACCGACCAAATTATAAGAACGTAAGTAGAAAAACAATCACCGAAGTGATTAAATTCCTATACTTAAGCTCCCATAATCCCGGTAGTCTGGAAATCACGAAGGATTTCAAACAACTCCCGACATACAAACCAAGACTATAGTGATTCAACACAACACATCATTCATTACAACGTTTCACAAGTGGCATTCGGATTACATCCATCAGAGTTCAAATAAAATATTACAAACCAAGTTCAAATTTGCGGAAGCAACATAGTTTAGTATATAACTTCATAGTTTCAAATACATTGCCAGATCTTAGTTATGTCCCGCAAAAGCATCTTCAGGTACGAGAACTAGGAGAGACCGCGCCCAATGGTCTAGTCTTCATCCCCAGCTGGGAGAAGGCAATACTTGCAGCAACCAAAGTAGAACTGGTCATCTACAACAGGTGGGAGATAAACCCTGAGTACGAGAAGGTACTCAGCTAGACTTACCCATCAAAACCAGAAATAAAGGACACCAAGGGTCATGCAAGGCTTATGAGGTGGGCTAGCTTGACACAGTTGCATAAAAGAGCTTATGAATATAGTGACCAATTTAAACTTAGCATCAAGTTTATCATCATTTACCTGTCCACTAGATTAGCACCTGTACTAGAGCACTCACTTATTAGGAGCAATCAATATTAACCATAGCAGGTATAATAAGGCTGTCATCATCATATCATCATTCCTGAACCATTATGTTATTTAGTGTATCTACTTTGGAGATAAGCCCGTCAAGTTCTCACTAACCGGTGAGAGACGGTGACTCGAATCGAATTACAACTCAGCTGAGGGGGTATTCCTAACTCTCACCCTGGCATACTTTGCAAGGGTAGCCATGGGTCACCTTTGGTACAACTCAGGAACCAAATTCGTGGGTTCGATCAGCGCCAGCACTCTCAGGGATTACCCTTCTGCCAGGATGATCAGGACTTTTAAATCACCTTCCCTTGGACTCACGCCTATGGCTCCCTTCCGAGGCGTACTTTATACTTATCGACTCCCGGCCTGAGGTGAGCTACTCGACTTCGTGGTCGGTCTCCAGACCTAGCCAACTAAGAGAGAGGCATGCGTTCAACATGAACAGGAAAGGCTCTAAGATTCAGTCCTTAAGCGACACAGACGGAGTCACTGCAAACCGGCAAGCCTCCGCTCGGTCTTCAATTCAAATTAAGACAGGTTCTTTTCTACGATAGCAAATATAGCCAACCGTGCCATATGTATATCCCTATAGCTCGCAGGTGACATGAAATCACCTGACTTCTACCACATTTAAGCAGGGCTAAGCACTACATGAGCCTGAGCTACATAGGATTCAGGGTATCAATATCTGGACAAGGATTGGATAACCAATGCATCAAGTGTTTGCATCCAACACCTAAACTTAATGCAACAATATATACGTAACAATAATACTTTAATTGCATTTAGGAAATTAGGAGGCTTAATATGCTTCGGGGCTTGCCTTTCACAAAGTTGCACGGACGGTGATCCGGGCACTCAACGGTGACCTCGTCTAGCACTTCTCCTGAGGGCTGCACCTCCTGAACCTCCGGTGTTGGCTGCTGCTGCTCCTCGAATTTTAGCAATGTCACTCCTTCCGGTACACCTATTGCATGCCGATGCACAAGATAAATATCATGGATGCATAAGGAATGACATGATGCTCATGATGAATGGATCACAGTAAGTGTTTAACGAAAACATCACTGGACACTCGTTTACCGATTAAGAATAGCTCTATTCAAATCACTTTAAAACATGTATCTATCTTAACTTGAAGAACAAGATCAACTTACCTAACTTGCATAACCTAAGATAAAGATGCTCATCTTCAGTTAAAGGCCGAACACCTAAGAACATTACCACAAGCTTAGGAATAGTAAAGGCATACTTAAATCAACAGTTAAGGTTTTATATGCAAACGAGCAGTTCCTTAATTCAATCACAACAAGAGTTCTACAAATTCAAATGACTTGCAAGAGGACATTCTGGAAAGCTTATGAAATTCTCTACAATTCATTTGTAAACATCAAAGCATGATTCTTAAGTTAACCAAATCGAATTAAAGTAAACATAGAATCTGTCCAGAAATGATAGGTTTACTAAATTAAATATTTAGTGATGATGCAAAAGCATAATTGGACCAAACCAAGTTTACCAACTTGTTGTGCATACCAGAGGAACATCAGAAAGTATAGTGCCAACTTCTAAATAAATTATTTAATGTCCTTTTCTAATTTATTTAGTTAATTAGGTGATTAAAGCAACATATAGTAAAA
Source organism: Miscanthus floridulus (assembly GCF_019320115.1). NCBI lineage: Eukaryota > Viridiplantae > Streptophyta > Magnoliopsida > Poales > Poaceae > Miscanthus > Miscanthus floridulus. Next base: position 66,233,655 of record NC_089589.1, read on the forward strand.
CTGTACAGAAAAATCTACAAAAATTACAGTAGCTACCTCATGCTTCACATAGACTACCATAAAAATTTCAAAGCAATTGGACAAACAGAACTTACTGTATCAAAAATAACAGATGGCAGGTCTATTTCTAGCATAATTAGGAAACCCTATTGAAAAGTGTCAAGCAACAGATTTCACATTTTTCCTAGTATCATTCTAGCATAAGAATAGCACTCACGAAATTTTACCTTTACTGGATCTATAGAAAAATTATGAAAATTCACACAAGATCCATCCATGCAAAAAAGAGAATTACCTAACTCCTACATACAGTTTCCAAAGTGTATGAAAATTTAACTACAAGCTATTCATGATATGAGCAGTACACCATAAAAATTTCATGCCATTTGGAGCTACACAGAAAAAGATATAATTACCCCTATTTCCCACATGATTAAAAGAGATAATTAGCAACTCTATTTTTCATAACAGAACATGGCATAAATTATATTTTTAATATAAACTAGACATTACCAGGAACTCAACAAAATTGGAACCACATCATTTGGATCTACCAACCAAGAGATATATATTTTTGAATCTGTACCCAAGTCTGTGAAAAAGAATAAAACAAAACAAAATGGAAAACCTAACCAGCTACTGGTGGGCCGGCCCGGAAAAACACGGCGGCCCATGACGCACGCGCCCGCACACGCCAGCGTGGCCTAGAAGCATAGCGCGGCCCACGGCCGGCTCCTGCCTACGTGCGTCAGCTGACAAGCGGGGCCCGCCAGTCAGAGAGACAGACAGGGAAGGGAAGAAGAACGACGGCGGTAGCTCGTCGCTAGTGGCAGCTCCGACGAGGCCATCGGTACCAGCGTGTTCACCTCACCCATGCGCACCTAGGGGTACCATCAATTGCAGCAATTTCAACGGCTAGGGGAAATGGCGGCGCACATGGCGGCGCACGGCCGTGGGTTGGCCAGCTCCGGCGAGGTCTGGCCCCGTAGGGCGCGGCTAAGCTCGGTACGAGCTTTAGGAGGTCACTACCATGCTACCCAAGCAAAGAAAAGGGGACGGGAAAGCCTCGGTGGTAGTTGGCCGCGTGGAGCACCAACTCCGGCAAGGTCCCGTCATGGCGGCGGTGGTGGAAATGGCAAATGCGCCCTTACCAAGACCCAATCGGCACGGCTGAGAGGTGGAGGAGGTAGAGGAGAACACGGCGGAGCTATTGACAAGCTGGCCGACGCGTTTTTGCGATGGCGAGCGAGCTAGGCGACGGCGAAGCTTGGTCGGCAATGGCGGAGCTGCTGCGGCTCTGTTGCTGCGCGTGGTGGAGGCGAAGGAATGGAGAAAATGGACTGTGAACCGGTCGGCAGGCGTATGGGGGTGCTCATGTCGTGGCCGGCCGTTCCAGGGCGTCCGCGGTGCATGGCAGCGCGATCAAGCGACCAGCAACGCGTGGCGTACACGCGGCCATCGAACTCTAAACCTGTCGAACACTGTAGCTCGCCATTCAGTGATCCAATCAAGCCTAACAGTGCAACTTCAACGCGTTAAAACGACTAAACTGTTGATCAATAGCGAAAACCGTGTACATGAAAGTTGTAGCCCTACCTTCCATCTTCAACTTCTATTCAATGATCATAGTCTAATTCACCACGAATCAGAAGTTACATCAAGCCAAAGTTGGCTCGATCCAACTGGAATGGTATTTATGACTTAGAAAAATTTCTAAGTATTGATTGATCCCTCTATACTAACTTGTGGGTCCTTTTTGAACATGTTCTAGCCATTTTCATGAGATGGTCATATTGAGACTTTTGTTCCTTGATAAATTGGCTACAACTTTCGTAAAGGGTGCATGTCCATGCAAGGTCTCTAGGTTGGACTTTTTAATCAGTCAAACAAAGTCACTCTAGAGGTCATCCTATAGTCAAACCTCCACCTAGAGGGCAATTTAGTCATTTTGGTCCACATGAACAATGTCCCATCAATTACCCTAAGTGTAGTTAAGGTGTATTAGACCATAATTAACCACTCTACACAAGTGCTACACCAACTTCTAAGTATCACATGTGATGAAACAACAAAACACTCAATTTACCCTAATGTTGCAATTCCATGTTTCATATGTTTCATGACTTTGTTGTAATTTTAAACTTGTCATATTACTACCATGTTGCCATGTTTCAAGGTATGACAAACTCATGTTGCACTAACTACCATTCACAATCAATCAAGTATGAAACAAACATAATTGAGAATGTTGCATATACATGTTTCTGTAACAATGACATGATGAGGTAGATGATGCACATGTTTATGAGATGAAATGCAATTTTGTAGGAGCCAAACACCTAGGGTGTTATAGCCCTCCCCCCTTAGAAAAATCTCATCCCGAGATTTGGAAAGCGTACCATTTAGTATAGAAAGTTGGATGATTTTCCTTTAGATAATCTTCCCGCTCCCATGTTGCATCTCGATCACTATGATTATTCCAAACTACCTTGTATAACTTAACTAGTCGCCTACGAGTCACTCTTTCTTGAGTATCCAGAACCTGCACGGGCTTCTCCTCATAAGAAAGATCAGATTTCAATTCGATTCTCCTCGTTGCTACTCTTTCCTCGGGAATACGGAGACACTTCTTCAGCTGAGACACATGGAATACCGGAAATATAGCTCCCATTTCACGTGGTAGATCGAGTTTATAGGCTACTCTTCCACTTTTCTCGATAATCTGGTAAGGTCCAACATATCGAGGCTCAAGCTTCCTTTTGATTCCAAAACGTTTTACTCCTCTCATAGGGGATACCTTCAGATAAACATGGTCACCTACTTCAAACTCAATAGGTTTTCTTCTCTTATCAGCATAGCTCTTTTGTCTAGCCTGAGTGGCAGTCATATTCTTCTGTATAGTTCAGACTTGCTCTTCGGCTTCTTTTACAAAATCAATACCATAGAATCTTCTTTCTCCAGGTTCCACCCAGTTTAAAGGAGTCCTACACTTACGGCCATATAGCGCTTCAAAAGGAGCCATCTTGATACTCTCTTGATAACTGTTGTTATAAGAGAATTCAGCGAGAGGCAACCATTCCTCCCAAGAGCCTTTGCAAGAGATAAGACAAGCTCTAAGCATGTCTTCAAGAATTTGATTAACACGCTCAGTCTGTCCCGATGTTTGCGGATGATAGGCAGAACTGTGGATTAGATGAGTGCCAAGATTCTGATGTAAGCATTCCCAAAAGCGAGCCGTGAATTGCGGTCCTCTATCTAAAACAATGGATTTGGGTACACCATGGAGACGTACCACTTGTTGAAAATAAATATCAGCATAATTGTGAGGGTGATAGGTAGACTTGACCGGAATAAAGTGAGCGGATTTGGTTAGACGATCTACGATAACCCAGATGGAATCACAACCCTTTTTGGTAGGGGGTAACCCAACAATGAAATCCATAACAATTTCTTCCCACTTCCTGCCAGGAATAGAGAGTGGCTGCAATAACCCGAGCCTCATGTGAATAGCCTTGACTCTGCAACAGTTATCACACCTTGCCACGTAGGCTACGATTTCCTTCTTCATCTTGGTCCACCAATAATACAGCTTGAGATCTTGATACATTTTACTGCTACCAGGATGGATGGACAATCTAGAAGAATGGGCTTCAGCCATAATTTGATTTCTAAGTTCTTTGTCTTTGGGTACTACAAGCCTATCATTAAACCAGAGAATTCCTTTGTCATCAACCCTAAAGTGCTTGGTCTCCTGCTCTTTCATCTTCCGCTTGATGTGAAACACACCCACATCAGTCTTCTGGAGTTCGATAATTCGACTTCTAAGAGAGCAATCCATAGTGATATTGTGGAGTACTACAGGATGAAGGAGGTGTGCCAGATGAAAGTCTTCAATAACTAAGGAATTGCAATGGGCCTTTCTGCTTAAGGCATCAGCAACCACATTTGCCTTGCCAGGATGGTAGTGCACTTGAAGGTTGTAGTCTTTGATTAATTCTAACCATCGTCGTTGACACATGTTCAACTTGGGTTGAGTAAAGATGTACTTGAGACTTTTATGGTCAGTATAAATGTTGCACACATTACCTAACAAGTCATGTCTCCAAATCTTCAGGGCATGAACAACCGCGGCTAGCTCTAAGTCATGGGTAGGATAATTGATTTCATGCTTTCGAAGCTGGCGTGAAGCATAAGCAATGACTCGGCCCTCCTGCATAAGAACACACCCCAAACCAGTGCCACATGCATCACAATAGACATCAAAAGGCTTCTCGATGTTAGGTTGTGCCAATACACTTCTGTCTCCTAGAAGCCGGTGTAGTCGGGCTAGGTCCAATGCTCTGTCCTATACTGAACAGTGCACCTGGTGTGGTAACGGCGTACGAGTGAGAGAAGCTTGGGATGGTAGTAGGCATCTCCTTGTAGATCATAGTGGATCTCCGTGGTCCACCCTTGAGCCAGTAGTGCATCATGGTCATCATCGCCATTGTCTCCACCATCTCCTCCTTCTCCATCACCATCACCACCATCACCTCCATTACCATCTCCACCATCACCATCACTATCCCCATCATCGGAATCAGAATTATAAGAGTCATCTCCATCATCAGGATCACCAGCTCCCTCCTAGCCACCCTAACCATTTTCTTCCATGGGCTCCTCCCAGATTCTTCTATCTCTATGGGCTCCTCAAACATGGGCCCCTCTTCTCTCTCTTCATCCATGGGCTCATCTTCCATCATGTCCTCTAGAGGTTCCTCCATAGGCACCTCCACAGGAGGTTCCTCTTCCATGCTCCTTAGAGCTTCCACCAGATGTGCAGGAATGCACTTTCCAAATGTGAACCTTGTCCTCCTAGTGGGCATCACAATGGTCCTCTTACGGGGTGTCAGCTTGGTGCGGGCCATCTATAAGATTGAAAAGGTTGAGTATTAGAATAAGATAATTTTTGCAACAGATAAAGGACAGAATATAAGCAAAAATTTTATAGCAAATTAAAGGTAGCAAAATAAAGATAATGTGATCCTAGAAACGTCCATTTCTAACTAGGTTGATCGTCCTACAATCAGTTATAGCTCTGATACCAATTTGTCACACCCAATTTTGCATAGCAAAATCAAGTACTCATATATGTGGGCCTAGGATGTCCAAACACACACATATATCACAAATTGTAATAATATCAAAGTAAAGTACTTATTACATCGCATATCTCATCATAATGTTAATACATAGTTTTGCTCAATGGCAACATTATTACACACACAACAGAATAACTAGACCCAATCTGCCACAGGGACTCCAACTGGTGAACATCTCCCTAGTAGTCCTGGACATCATCTGGAAACTCTTCATACACATTATCTGTTACCCATCTATGATTTTCATTGAATGTAAAGCAAGTGTAAGCTCACCATGCTTAGCAAGTATATCAAAGGGATCTATGAGGCTCAAAGGCTAGACACTGTTTGACTGCGGTTCGTAATTTTAGTTGATCAAGTTTTAGCATCATGAATCACTACTTTAGGGAACAATCCCAAATCTCAAGTGATATTATTGTATAATCAAGTTTATATCAATTCCCATCCATCCACAGTAACCACTAATCATGAAGGATCTAGATTGCTCGTATCCGTGAGCACGACTATTATAACAGGTCAAATATTTCTGTAGAAAGTGTACAACTTTACCCACCAAGCCATGATTCCCAATGTCGGGGTTTACAAAGCCCACAACACCTCTACCTAGGAAGTGTGGCATGGTTTCATTACATAACCCTTCGCTAGTCACACTAACAAGTCATAGCTGCTAAGTTTCAGCTGTATAGCTGTATGTGGCTCTCCTCTAGGAGTGGCACGCGTGGTCGCGGCATGGTACACACACCCTAGTAGGAAAGGAAACATACCAACTAGTGCCCCCCTCTTGCCCTTACAGAAAGCTACAGATGAGCTAGTACGATCTAGTTAACAGGTTAAAGTCAGAGCCATATGACACTCGGGGTTGTACGAAACCTCCTGGGTGGCTGCTTTAGGATTAAGTCCTTAGGGAGAGGCACTAGTGTACTCAACCCCATACTCTAGCCCCCTAATTGTTGCTAAAAAGCTCCATTTTATCACATTGCATAATGCCTTTAGTCATATTTAATAATTATTTTATGTTAAGCGTTGCAGCATCTATCCAAAATGCATACCCAAACCCTAGGTAACAAGGATATGTGGTACAAGTAATAATCTAGGTAAAGCCCTTAAAGGTATTTCAATTTATACACATGCATGAATATGAATTGTAATAGTTCATAGGTACAAGGGGCCTTTGGTACACTTGCCTTCTTCAAAGTTATCCTGGTACTGCTGATCCTCAGTCACCTTAAACAGCTCACCCTTTAAACATGTTCCAACCCACCAATCAAGCATCAATTCCAATCATTACATGCATACAAATAGACTTCTATTAGAATAGTACACCAAACAGTAGAAACATAGTATGAAAAGCTTATAAATCTATTCTACGTACTGATACAAACACATGAGCGAAAGACTAACTCAAATCAGACTTAAAACACAAAAGTTATGCATGAAATAAGGTTGCAATGGCATTTCTATAAATAAACCAAACTCATTTTTGAATTAAAACAATTAAAATCTGAATTTACATGGTTTATGGACTACGCGTACTATTTCCGAGAACTATAGGGTCTAAAATGAATAAAAACATGACTGAAATGTAGTTGTTTTGAACTGAACTGGACTATGGGTTGATTTACTGGAAACCTAGGGACTAATTCGCAAAACACAAGCGACTTACCATGGGTTGACTGCGGCTGCTGACTGGGTGGACACGTGGCCGCATGTGATTGGCGCGGTGCACCACGTGGCATGGCACGCACTGACGCGGCGCTGTGGACCGAGTCCACGGTCCACGGTGGACTGGTTACACACCGAAGGGGTAGTTTAAATCCCGACCGTCCAACCAAGATCCGATGGCGAGGAGTGTACGGGACGACCTCTGCCGACTACACAACGGCTCTGGCGAGCCCGCCATGGCCAGCGGCGAGCCGTGCGCCATGGCACATGCCGATACAGTTGTTTCGGACCGTCCCGATCGAATCCATCTACACGTACATGAACTATAGGCACTCACGAACACAATGGGATTGAATCCTTGGGTGGGGAAGGCGTCGGAGCCATGGTCCCATGGTAGGGCCATGGCCAGCGGTGACTGGTGCTCGCCAATAAGGTGTTCTGGTGCATTATTCGAAGGAACGAGGGCACGAGGAGGTGGAGAAGCTCACCGCAAGTCGGATGGAAGGGGTCGCAGCGTCCGGGAAGGCTCCAAAGGGGTGGGTTGATGGCGTTGGCATCAGCAAACTAGACAGAGAAAGGGTGCGGGTCAGGGTGAATCCGAGTGATGGGTAACCAAATTGATGAATTGATGGTACCTATAGACGTGGGGGAGTACGGCGGAGCACCGGGAGGCGTCGGCCATGACGATTGAGCTCAGGAATGGTGGATTGTAGAGCGGCAGTGGTGAGCTCGAGTGGCGAATGGAGAAAGGGGAGAGGGAGGGGCTCGGCTCGGTGCTTTATAGGCCGGACAGGTGTTGCGGTAGATGGAGGGGGAGAAGGAGGTGAGCGTAATTAGTTGCCTTCAATGCGGGCGCGACGGCGGCAACCTACCGTAGGTGGCTATGCCATCATCGGCGGGGAAGAAAGGAAAGGGGAAGGAAGGGAGCGTGGCCAGCTGACGGGTGGGTCCTATGTCGTAGTGAGGGAGAAGAGAGTGGAGCGCATGCAGGTGTGGGTGATGGTGGTGAAGGCCAAAGCGGGCCATGGTAGTGGGCTACGAGCCCGCGCATGCGGTGCGGAGGAAGGGCGCGGAGCGGACCACTGAGCAGGCAGGTGCGGAGCAGTCCGCGTGCGAGAGAAGGAAGGGTGCGATAGCGCGAGCTGGGCCACCGAGGAGGCTGAAACCGAGAAGGGGAGGAAGAAAAGGCCAGGCCGGTTCTGGGGGTGGGCTGGAAAAGGAAGAAGAAGAAGTTTTTCAAAATCAAATTCCTTTCTATTTCTAGTTTTCAAATCTAAGCCAAATTCAAATGAAATTTGAATTCAACTTCAAATAACCTAGCCCTACACTCAACCAAAAATAGTATGCTTCATCATGAATGCAACAAACATGTTTTTAAACCTTATAGTTAATTTTATTTAACCAAAATTATTATTTGGCCTAGGTTAGAAATACATAGAAAATCAAATAAATGCTCAAAGTTAATTACTAATTTTTAAAGGATATATTAGGGTGTTACACTCAACTTCTTCGACGTCACCTTTCGGCATTTGCTCTCACCCTCCTAGAGATGTGGTATTATCCATCTATGGCTGCGGCGTAGGTGGTTCTGGAGCTGTTGCTACATCATTTCGCGCGGTTGCTTCCGCTGACGCAACAACAGCTGCAACCGCGGATGGTCTTGCTTTATCTATCGGTATCTTTGGCTTCTTTTGTGGCATGATAAGCTCGAGCAACAACCACAGTGGGTGCCAGTGTTGTTCTAGGCCAAGGCCTTCGAACACTGGTTGCCGCTCAAGCGAAATCTAGCACGAGAAGTGGGTAAAACGAGACTAGAGCGAAACAATAGGAACAATTTCATTAAACTTGTTTCCCCTCCTTTACATTCCCTCAATGGGGGCTATTTATACATGCCTTTGGGCTTTGCATAGGATGTAAATGCCTCCCAACTACTACAAATTCAAGGAATATTCCCCGCAACATTGGGCTTGTTCGCCATTCAGAGCCCCCGCCTACCTAAGATAGCGCCGGAAGCGTTACCTCAAAAACCCAGTCACTCAAGATCCTGGAAACTTCTCGTGATGCCAAAACCAGGAGGCACCTCCTACTGAAAACCATTGCAATTAATCATGAGTGGATATATATCCATAGGTTGCACAAGCTCCACGTCTAGAACCTGCGCACCGAAACTAAAAGTGTTTTAACAACATCTTTCATCAAACCGCCAAACAAACACGGTTTTTCAAAAACTACAAACTTTAAATCCTAGTTCTCTACTGCGCCATGAGTTGCATCTTCGCCGGCGCCTTCCTTAGATGGGATCTCGGTGGCTGGGGTCGGCGGTGCATCCGTATCGCCCGAACCACTTCCAGTTGCGCCTTCATGAGCATTCCACTCAGAAATATATCTTTTCACTTTCTCTTTGATGACTGCGTCCTCTTCGACCGACTATAGAGCAAGTTTCAAAAATGTAAAAATGCATTTCCATAGTTTATCAGCAAAAAGGCCAACAAGAGACAAAAAAAGAATAAGCTTACCAAATAAAAATCACCATGCCACAGCTCATCGCAGGTCTAAGGAGAGCGAGATCCCTACCCCTAGGATGCCAGAATCCTTCAAAAAACTTCTTTCCCACTTCATGAGCGTGAGAAGGAGTGTTCCAGTAGGACTGCGGGTCTTTGATCTCCAATTTCTCGAGATGGTCGCACCCACACTCCTCCAGGGCATGGGTGAATGCACAAAGAGAGACGAAGGAAGCATACTCCTACCCGACGGTCATATAGTCATCATGGTGGCCAGCTCATTCAGATCAAGACACCATGTCCATACTAAGGATTACTACTCTAGTTACATATGCTAACTAAAGGACTCGAATGCAAGCGGAGATCCCATGCTAAGATATGATAATTATACCAACCATACACATGAAAGGCATAAAAGTAGATAGAGAAGATAACTATATTAAAGCATAAGACATGCAAAGGTGAGATACAAAGATATACCCGACCTCTAAAGATTTCTCCAGAACCTGAGCATGGCTCAACTCTCCCTCTCAACTAGAGCTATTCTACTTCTACATCTTGAGAGCTTTGTGGAGATTTCTCTATTGTGGTGTATCTTGATCTGAATGAGAGATGGCCTCCTGGAGAGGGTAGGGAGAGCCTTATATAGGGGAGATGGAATAGGGGCAAGGCATTGCCAAGTCATCGATCCACGTCAACTCCCTAGATCACCGTTGGATAAACTGACTTAAAACCGTCTTAAAATTAATGGTGTAGATCTTGTAAATGCATATGACTTGGCGGAGAGCGAATGGGCTCCAGAGTAGACTGGGCGGCCTCCCCCTAGGCCGGCTGGCCCACCACTTTGGCAAGTTGGCCTCCCCTTCGTGTGGTGGGTCCTAGACTCTGTCTTGAGTTGCCTTTTGCAATTTTTGCTAGTTGAATCACTTGTTGTAGTCAGTTTGCTTGTTTGGAGTGTATAACAGTGGTCCTAGGGTTGTTTTCTGGTTAAATTCTCCTGCATATAAATATTCACCAAAACTTGTGGAATCCATTAGTTTAAACCCTTAGACCTATGTTTGGTGATGGAATTAAGCATATATGTGGGATATGTTGATGGTTTATAATTGACATTAACAACCGTCAACAAGTCCCCCTAAGCTTACCATTTGCCAGTCCCTGAGCAAAGTTAAACTTGAACAATGGATCAGGAGTTGTTACAATGCTTTCACATCTCAAAAGTACACATGCGTTCAATAAAAAATTCTCCTCCATATTAAAATAAACTCACTTAACTTTAAAACTTACTCATATTACCTTCAACCATAGGGCTTCTTATCCTTTACTAGGGTCTTTAGCAATTGAAACACAGAACAATCAAGTCAAGCACTATGTCTCAAAATCTATGTTCCACCATTGTTCTGGAGTTTTTTATATTTTCAAAAATTAAACCCAGAGATTCCATTGTATGACACTCTCAGATCCCTCTATATGTGGTATTTTTGGATCCTCACTCTCTAAACTCTCTTTTATATGTGGTATTTGTGGATCCTCTCCAAGGCGTATCTTATTGTTGCCTTTTCTTCCTAAAGCCTTTGTGGAGTTCATACGTAGGGATAAAACTAGAGAGCATACTTGCAATGCATATATTGTAAGGTCAAACAATGGATCCAAAGAGAAAAAAGTCATACAATCAAATCAAGATGTGCATGTGTGTGGAATGTTTGGTGGATATATATGGTGGCTAACCTAATTCTACTATGCTCCGTGACACATATCTCTCTCTTGAAACTTGGAAATATTTTGCAAGAGAACATGGGCTATTTTTATTCATCTTTCTTTTTTTCTTCTTTTTTTTCTCTAAGCATCCATTGTTTTAAATACTCTGGACATCTTTGTGTCCATTTTTTCTCTTTCTTTTTTCCTTCTTCTTTTTCTCTAAGCATCCATTGTTTTAAATACTCTGGACATCTTTGTGTCCATTTTTTCTCTTTCTTTTTTCTTTTTTCAAACTTTTGTATAGCCCCGTGTCTCTTTGCTACAACAAAACTTTTGAGAGAAATATCAACAAGAACATGGAGCATTTATTTTGAGTGGAAACCTAACAAGCATATTTTTGTGTTTACCCCCAGTGTAGGAGTAGAACATTTTTGGGTGAATCTAAATGGAAGGCATGTTTCTGTGCCTACTCCCAGTGTATGAGTAATGCAAATTTGGGTGGAGTGTACGTGATCTTGATTTTAAAAGCATGACAAGCTTCTCATAAGGGTCAACAAATGATACGTCATGGGATGCCGATCTTCATGACATAGGATGAACACCAGATAACTAGCTTCAAATAAGCCAAGATTACTTGCTGCAAGCAGCGATAACTAGTGCAACCTGACAAATAAAACTCGAAGCCAGCCACCGTCTTTAAACGGCAACCTGAATCGAGGATTCGCCCAACCACACTCTCAAGAAAACCAACGAACATAGCCTACAATCAATCGAGGAAACCTTAAAGGGAGTACGATCACCAATTGGGAGCGGATGAAGCCGCCACTGCTGTAATCCCGCGAAGTAAATCACAAGAGCAAAGGGGTAGAGATCACTCTCAAGGGTTTGTTAACACACAGCTGAACAAAGGGGTTCTGTATTTCGATTATCAAAAGTCTGAGATTGCTATGAGGCAATGAGGTATTCAAACTAGGAATAGCCCTCCTAGATAGGTGAAAACACGAAATCGAAATGATAAGATAGACTATGTGAAAGGGGTTCCACGAAATGAATTCCTAGCGAGTTCCCGTGTGGCTGTTGGTCTTCTGCGCAATCTTTAGTGTTTTGGCAATAACTCCACCTTGGAACTTTCAAATGATGTGCAGTTGGAAGCGTTGGAAAGTTAACTTGATAAGCTTTCACACCATGTGAAGCATGCACCACTAAATAATGTAGATTGGTACAGTTTTGCATGGGAAGTTGAACATCATACAAACTGTTGACCTGCTGACCAGTTTTCACTAATGTAGTTGTATCTCAACATTGGAAAGTCGAAATCAGTTGAGACCACTTGAGCTTGAAACTAGACTTGACAAGCTTTCCAACAAGTCCTCATGGGCCTTCATAGCTTTTGAGAATAAAAAGTTATGACCGATTCTTCTTGATGGTTCAGTCATGCTAGGCTGGACTGAGCGTGGCTCTTCAATGTAATCCTCTCTTGGTGTGTCCTTGTCATCCTTCTTGGTGAACCTACGCAATAGCAACGTGCATGACTTAGGCAGTATATAATTCTCATTTATATTAAAATGAATTTCATAAAGTAGCACGTTCACCTCTTGTTGTAGCTTCTTTGCTCGACTATGTGTAATCGGTCCATCAATGACTTGGGCTGGTGCCGATGTAGGTGATACTTGAGTTGGTGTACCTTGAATTGGAGGTTATAACATGTTGCTCGATGGCGTGGTCATATCATCCTCCCCCCTTGAAAAGGAGTCGTCCTCAACTCTACAATGGTAATAGATCAGTAACATTGAAGGTGTTGCTCACGCCATAACTTGCTAGAAGATCTATCTTGTATGAATTATCATTGATCTTCTCAAGAATACGGAATGGACCATCTGCTCGTGGCAACAATTTTGATTTGCATTGATGAGGAAAGCGATCCTTGCGCAAGTGTATCCACACAAAGTCTCCGGGCTCGAATAACACTTTCTTCCTATGCTTGTTCATACTTGCAGCCTTGCGTCTTGCCTTGAGTTCAATTGCTTCGTTGGTCTTCTCATGTATCTTCTTCACATATGTAGCACGCTTGGAGGCTTCCATGTTGGTTCTCTCCTGCAATGGAAGGGGCAACAAATCTATCGGAGTAATAGTTTTGAAACCATATACAATTTCAAAAGGACACAAGTTAGTGGTAGAGTGTACTACCCTATTATAAGCAAACTCAACATGTGGCAAGCATTCCTCCCAAATCTTCCAGTTCTTTTTCACCATTGTTCGCAACAACATTAACAATGTTCGATTCACCACTTCAGTTTGTCCATCAGTTTGAAGGTGACAAGTGGTGGAGAACAGGGGCTTGGTCCCAAGTTTGGCCCATAATGTTTTCCAAAAATAGCTCTTGAACTTGACATCTCGATCAGACACAATGGTCCTGGGCATTCCATGTAGCCTCACAATTTCCCTAAAAAACAAATTAGCAATATGTGAAGCATCATCAGTCTTGTTGCAAGGGATAAAATGAGCCATCTTTGAAAATCTATCAACCACAACAAAAATAGAATCCTTTCCTCTCTGAGTTCTAGGTAATCCCAAAATAAAGTCCAAGCTTATGTCTTTCCAAGGGATATTAGGAGTAGGTAAAGGAGTGTATAAGCCACGAAGGTTCAGTTTTGACTTAGCTTTGTGACAGGTGACGCAACGCTCAACAAATCTGACGACATCTCTCCTCATATTGGGCCAATAGAAATGATCACCTAGCAGTTCGTAAGTCTTCTTTTGTCCAAAATGACCTGTTAGTCCACCTCCATGTGATTCCTGCAACAAAAGCAATCTAACCGAAGAATTTGGAACACAAAGCTTGTTAGCTCTGAACAAAAAACCATCATGTATGTGATATTTTTCCCAACCTTTTCCATCTTTATAGTGATTATATGGTTCTGAAAATTCAGGATCATTATTATATACATACCTTTCAAACTTTCAAGACCCAAACCTTTTACCTCAAGTTGGTTCAACAACACATTCTTTCGAGACAAAGCATCGGCAACCACATTGTCCTTACCTTTCTTATATTTCACAATGTATGGAAATGTTTCGATGAACTCAACCCATTTGGCATGGTGACGATTCAGCTTAGCTTGACCTTCTAAGTACTTGAAAGCTTCATGATCGGAATGGATAACAAACTCTTTTGGCCATAAGTAGTGCTACCATGTTTCAAGTACACGCACCAAAGCATACAATTCTTTGTCATACATAGAATAATTCAATGGAGCACCTCCCAGTTTTTCACTAAAATATGCTACTGGTTTTCCTTGTTGCATTAAAACTCCTCCTATCCCAATCCCACTAGCATCACATTCTACTTCAAAAGTTTTAGTGAAATCATGAAGAACAAGTAACGGTGCTTCAGTCAAACATTTCTTTAATTCTTGAAAAGCATTTTCCTATGAGTTTCCCCATTTAAAATCAACCCCCTTCTTGGTCAATTCGTTCAAAGGAGCAGCGATGGTACTGAAATCCCTCACAACCCTTCTATAGAAACCAGCAAGGCCATGAAAACTTCTTACATGACTTACATTCATTGGAGTTGGCCAATCCTTGATGGCTTTCACCTTGGTTTCATCCACTTCTATTCCCTTTCCTAAAACAACAAAGCCAAGAAACACAATGTGGTCTGTGCAAAAATTGCACTTCTCAAGATTAGCAAATAATTCCTCCTTTCGAAGCTCATCCAAAACTTGACGAATGTGATTCATATGTTCTTCAAAAGACTTGCTGTAAATTAAGATATCATCAAATTAGACAACAACAAATTTCCCAATGAAAGCTCTCAAGACATGGTTCATTAATCTCATGAAAGTACTAGGAGTATTAGTCAAACCAAATGGCATAACTAACCATTCATACAGCCCAAATTTTGTTTTAAATGCAGTTTTCCATTTGTCTCCAGTTTTCATTCTTATTTGATGGTATCCACTTCTCAAATCAATTTTAGTGAAGATTATGGAACCACTCAATTGATCAAGCATGTCATCTAACCGTGGAATAGGATGACGATAGCGAACAATGATGTTATTTATAGCTCTACAATCAACACACATCCTCCAAGAAACATCTTTCTTAGGTACTAAGATCATAGGAATAGCACAAGGACTTAAATTTTCTTGAACAAAACCTTTATCAAGAAGTTCTTGTACTTGCCTTTGTATCTCCTTTGTTTCTTCAGGATTGGTTCGCTACGGTGGACGGCTAGGGAGTGCAGCCCCTGAAACGAGATCAATTTGATGTTCAATCCCACGAATTGGAGGTAGTCCAGCCGGTGTTTCTTTTGGAAAAACATCTCCATAGTCCTGCAAAAGATGAGACACAACACTAGCAAGAGAGGTGATGTCGTTAGGTGAAATTAAAATGTCTTTGCACACAAGTACAAAGAGCACTTGATCTGGGTTGTTCCTCACTTCCCTCAATTTAGATTTTGTGGCTAGCATAACTAGATGTTATCCCTCTCCTCTCTTTTTTTCTCTCAAATTTGGCTTGTGGCTCTCACTCACCGAGTTGTGGATGGCACTCATTTTCTTTTGCACTACTCCTTCTTTACTCGCTGGACCAATTTTAGATTTCTTTTGTAAGTGCTTAGCCATAATTTGTTGAGGTGTCATAGGCTTGAGTACAAACATCTTCCCTTTCAAATCTAATGTGTACTGATTTGTCCTCCCACAATGCTGAGTGTACCGGTCATATTGCCAAGGCCTTCCAAGCAACAAGTGACACACTGACATGGGTGCCACATCACACTCTACTATGTCAATATATTCACCAATCTTGAATAGAACTTTCACCTTATAACCAATCTTAATATCTCCTGAATCATTCAGTCATTGGACATGATGTGGATGAGGATGTCACTACAGCTTCAAACCAAGCTTATCAACCATCTCACAACTAGCAAGATTATGGCAACTCCCACCATCAATGATCACCTTCACCACTTTATCTTCCACCTTTGCTCTAGTTTGAAAAAGATTATGCCGCTATGAAATTTCAGCATCTTTCACTTGAACACTCAAGATTTGTGCTACCACAAGAGCAACACCATGCTCAAACTCACATCCAGTATGTTCCTCATCTTCATGGGCTTCATCAATGAACTCTTCCTCAACTTCTTCACTAGCTAAATCATATTCTCCACTGTCATTCACAATGATCACACGATTATTTGGACACTCCTTGATTACATGCCCACGGTCTCCACATTTGAAGCACTGAATCCCACTACTCTTGGATGTAGAACCCACTGAAGTAGCGATGGATGCTGCAGGTTTAGAACTCATGCTTGGGGCAGCAGCATTCTTCCAACTAAAAACACCTTGAACATTGGAGCGCAAGCCTCCACTTGAGCTTTTTGCCATTGAGGGTGCAGCAGTGAACTTGGAGATTGACTTGCTTCCTGCTGACATAGTCCTCACACCATATGACAAGGACTTGATGCTCTTAGCATCTTGCTGCACTTGGCATTCAGCTTTGGTTGCTTGATGTACAAAATCAATAAGATGATGGTATGGCTGAAACTCAACAATGCGCTGGATATTACGATGTAACCCAAGCATGAAACGTGCAATAGTTTGCTCTTCATCTTCATACACATTGGCTCTAATCATAGACTTCTCCATCTCCTTATAATACTCCTCAACAGAGAAATTTCCTTGCTTCAGATTCTGTAATTTATCAAAAAGATCACGCTGATAGTGCTTCGGCATAAAATGAGTTCTCATTTCTCTCTTCATTTCTTCCCAAGTGGCAATAGGATTTTCTCCATCTTCTTCATGATCATAGAGAAGTTGCTCCCACCATATCAGAGCATATCCTTCAAACTCCAGAGATGCCATTGCCAACTTGTTCTCCTCTGCATAATTATGTAGGCGGAAGATCTTGTCCACCTTCAACTGCTAAGTGAAATAAGCTTTGGGATCAGACCCTCCATCAAACTTTGGCATGGTAAACTTCAGTTTTCCAAACCTCTCCTCATGGTTACCTCCTCTACAATGTCAGTGACCAAAACGATATTGAGAATGATTATCATCATCCTCATCTTCAGATTCATCATTGTCATCATTTCTTTGACCTCGACCTCTTCCTCTACCATGTGCAGCACCTCAGTTCCTCCTTTCTTGTTCTCTTGCTCTTATAGCAGCAGCTCTTCCATCACTATCTTTTCCATCTTCACCATGGTTGCTTGCACCATCATGAGGTTGGCGACATCCTCTGATTTCAGCCATAAAGGCCTGAAGATCTTGTGTCAACCGGTCTTGCTTGTGTTCCATGCTTTGCTTTAGTTCATTGAATTGTGCCATAGTAACACAATCTTCTATCTTAACTCCATTCATCTTCCTGTAAGGTTAGATAAATACGAACAATAGGTATTTGTGGAATATAAATGTTGGGTTCATAAACCTAGGGTCCCTCAGGGACCAGCTTCCACGCCAAGGCTTGGCCCAAGCAGACAGCACGCAACTCATGGGTCGGCCCAAGAGTCTAAAATAACAGGCCAAAAGGGCGGTCTAGTCACCAACAAGAAGGTCTGGCCAAAGAGGAACAACGCCCGCTCGTTGACTACTTCAGCCCACCTCTCCAATCGGAGCACTCACTTTGGACTCTAGCCGCCTCCAGATGGCCTCTCCGATCGAAAGGCCTAGCCCAAGCACCACTTCTGACTCCGACCCCATGTCTCCGACCGGGGTTTGCCGAAACCCTGCTCACCGCTCTTCTCTAACCGACGCACTCAGAGCTGACTAGAGCCATCCGACCAGGGACGCCCGCTCAGTAGGGACCAGGAGATATGCGGAGAAAAGCAAGGCGAGGCTCACAAGTCAAAACCACTGTACCAGGGACCATACCCTACACAGAACAGTATTCCATAACCGCCCTAACACAAACAGTATTGTAGGCGCTGACATTTCCCTCTATAGTGTTGTGGGCGCCATTGACTCCCATATGACAAGGCCCCCTACATGCCCCTAGGCATCGATAGTGTTGTGGGCGCTGGAATTACCGTACCGAGTAAACATGGTGAAAACCCCTCACATGCCTCTGGGCATCAATAGTATAGCAGATACTGATATCTGCCATACCCAAACAAGACGACGTAACCTCCCACATGCATTGACATTCTATAGTGACATCAACAGTGTTGTGGGCGCCTACCATTATCCTGCACCCGTTGACATGGGCAACAAGGCTTAGAAGCATTCGTACTCTCTCCCTCTCACTTGTAAGGCCATCCCCTTCATCTATAAAAGGGGATGTGCTCTCTCCCAATAGACCATGTTAACCCAAGTTGATTCAAGCTCAGTCCCTTCAGATTCATTAGATTGATCAAGTTCACTAGCTCACAACCACAGAACTGCCAGGTTCAGATCTCAAGCACACGCTTGAACACTTAGCCCATAGCAGAGCTCCTGTCACTCTCGACCGTTCTGACTGGAGCCGATCGGACCTCTCGTACACCCCATCTTTCTCCTTCTCAATTGTAACCCCACTACAGACTTCGAGCACCTGGGCTTAGGAATAAAGTCACCGACCAACTCAAACTAGATGTAGGGCACGTTGCCTGAACTAGTGTAAACCCTGTGTCATTGAGTGCTAGGCCACCTCCGACCACAACGTACGGCAACACTACAAATATTCACTAGTTGGTCACTTTCTGTACCGACAGTTGGCGTCGTCCGTGGGGAGGATGCTGTACGTTCAACACTTTTTGGTCATTGGATGGGCCACTTTTCTGCCACCCTCGCCGTGGCGGGCTTGGGCGATACGATTCATTTTGGCTTGTTGGAGTTTCCTGCACTCTCACCTATTGGGATGTGGGTTCTACCCGTCTTCGAGCCATCCTAGGCCTTCCTCTTTGGAAGCCTGGACTTCGTCACCGACCGGCTCGGCGTACTACACCTCCGCGGGAGGCTCATGTCCTGGCACCCATCGAAGGGGGCACCCTCCATTGACTCTGGGACATATGACTTCGACTACGCGGCATCTGTGCTTCATTTCGAGCAAACTCTCTGCTCAAACCCCACTATGAGTAATGTACATGTTGTTATTCACATGCTTTTCTCTATCTTTCGCCGATTACCCAGAGGAACCCCGTTTTCCCCGATGTGACCGCCATACAACTGGTTCCCCTATGAACTCGCGTCTCCTGTGGACGCATACGCCTGGGGGCTTCGAAGGATGCCAGCATCGCCCCTCTCACATCCGAATTCGTCGGAATGGCGGACTATGCTCCCTCCTGTTTCCTCAACCTCATGGATAACGATGGCGAGAGTGACGGCTCCAGCATCAGCGACATGGTGCCTAGCCACCGTCTGTCCTGGGAGTGTGCCATGGCGGACACTCCGAGACACCCACCGGTGGAAGTAGAGTCCTCACGGACTCACACCTCACTAGACCCTCGAGCTCACAAGGAAGCACGGCGAGGCACTACGACAACAGTGGCTGCATCAGCCACCGACTGCGCTAGCGTGCTCAGCACACCACACTGTGCCCCGTGCGCATAGACCGGCGAGCGGCGCCTAGGGTCACGCCCGTCAGGTCCAGCGCAATGCCATGGATAGAGGGACCGATCCCCCACAGTTCGCTTGGGCCAGTCAGAACATCGCCGCCACAGCAATGCTTCTACGTGGCCTGTCCGAGCCGAACAACCCTCATGAATAGGCGATCCACCGGAACCTCTTGGCACTAGTGGAGACCGTCGCCATGCAACAAGCGGAGAGCTCCGTATTGCGACGCCAACTCACGACCTCACTCCCCACCAGGGGAATGGGGATGCAGTAGATGGGTCACTCCACCCAATCACCACGATGGCCATCGAGCGTGGCACAGGAGGCCGCATTGGCACCTCGCTTTGACTTGATGACTGCTCCATACTGACCGTCTGTCTATGCGCGGCTCGGGCCGAACCGAGACACACGCAGCAGCGACCGGAGTCCCAGCCCTGATGGCCCGAGACCACAGACATATGCCCAAAACCTCTAGCGAGCGCCGCTCCTGCTATGCTCCAACAGAAGCTGGGGCAGAGGAAAGGCCAAGCGCCAGGATCAGGATGAGGGCCCCTCCACATAGAGGGGAAAAAGAACAGAAAGGATCGCCACCGACCGCCCAACTCCACGTTGGATGCCATGGCTGATCACGTGGGCACGCAGCCCCAGCAGGACCCTTTGGGCCACTTCCACAAGCTCATTAAGAGCCCATGCCCCAACCATGACTACCTCATTAAACACCTCTACAAGGACTGCCAGCTCTTCAAGCGGCTTCTGCGGTAGGCCGGCAGGCCAAAGGAAGAGAAAGGTGAAGAAGTAGCAATCGAAAAAGGGGGCGTAGCGGGCAAGGATCTAGATGACTGAAGGATGAAGTGATCCAACCGGACGCCTACCGACTGAAGAACAACAATGATGACATTCTCTCTGAACACTTGGAACAGCTATGTCATTTTTCTTCCCCTAAGTTTCAGTCTTGCCATTATCTACTGAGCGTATGCTCCTATAAAAGCACCCCAACCCGAACACTTTTCAGCCCAGGGCGCTCGGGGGCTCCACTAGGGTACACTACTACCTCTCTATTTTGTTTTACTATCATATGGTGAAATTCCTTCCTACCCAACCAAAAGGGTAGTTTGTTCCTTTAATTTGCCTTACGTAACTTTGCTTTAAAACATTCCAACCGACCACACCCCGCCTTTCCCTATGGTTACGAGCAGCCGAGCCTCACGGGCCATGCCCCGGGCTCCCAACGTCACAGCCTATGGGACAAACATGTAGGTATGAGAAGGAGAGAATAAAAAAACAAAATCATGCTAAGGAAAATACTAAGGAACAAAAGGGGAACAAGCTTCCCCGAACGAAATTACTCCATCATAGAAAACGAAACCAACCGTAGTCATTAAGCACATAGGAACGTTTACACGGGGGCTCCCCCACACCCCACAAACTTAAAACTTTTTACGTTCGCTAAACTACTTATATTCTACAAGCTATTGGACCAGCTCAGCGGCATCTGCTGTCGGTGCGACCAATGAAGGCGTGGCTGCTCACTTCCTAGCGGCGCGACATTCGGCTCGGTCAAAACCGGGGCGACGTCCACCTCCGACCCAAGCTCCATGCCACCCGTAGGCTAGGCAACGTCCTCCCCACTCATGCTTCTGGCCATGTCTTCATGGTGGATGTCCATCACCCACTGTCTAGAGACTTGCTCTGCCACCGACCTTGCGTGCGGCAGCAAGCCCTCCCCGATCGATTGGATGTCCTCCATGCTCAAGCCTTCAGCATACCCACTGCAGATAGTAGCAAAGTCCAGGTTCGGGTGGAGCGTCACCACTGAAGTCAGCACCCCCGACGCTCCATAGAACAGCCCGCTCCTGATAAGGTCCCAGACCGCATCTGGGACCTCCGCCAGCTGGACGGCGAACGCGCTAGTGCTTGGCGCCGACCCAAAGACTTCCGAGACGACGAGCTAGGCAACATTGTGGATCTGGTCAAGGTCCCCCTTAAGAGCGCGTCACTCTTCATGGGACTTGGCCAGGTTCTCCACATTCCAGCTGAAGGTCACCTTGATCGTCTCTAGGTCCCGCTCCAACATCTTCACCCTTCCACCCATCTCTGAAAGAGGGACGACAAGCTCAGAAATAGGCTGAAGGAAAAACCGACATGATGAAAAACAGAAAAAGGTACATACTGACATGAAAGTTCTCAAGGGTGGAGAATTCCTCTGCCTGCCGGGCCACCTGATCACGTAGCCGGGTGCTCGCCTCCTCCATCCCCATCACTCGGCCCTGAAGCACGAGCACCTCCCAGTCTGCCTCTGACTAGGCCTTTCGCTCCAACTCCAAGGCCTTCCGCGCTAACTCCAAGGCGCTCCGCTCTGACTCCAAAGCACTCGGCTCTGACTCGAGGGCTGCTAGGGACTCTTGGAGTGTCGCCTTGGTGTCCGCCAGGGACATCCGCAACCCCACCTTGGTCTTCGCCTGATGGGCCTTCGCCGCCTCGAGCCCTCACTCGGCGGCGGTCGCCCGCTCTGCTGCACGCTGCCCCTCCACGCGCGCCACGGTCGCCTCAGCCTCCTGGTCCTAAGACTCGCGGTGAGCGGACTCTAGCTAACGCTCAAGCTCAGCCACCCGGGCGTGCTCTGTTCGGAGGAAACGGGACTTGCAAGACAACATCCCCTTCAGACTCTACAAAAAATAAGCATGCTAAGGCAACCAACAAAAGATGCAGAGGTCAAGAACAAGTACGAGAAGCTCACCTCTGTGTCAAGCTGCAGGTCGACCTCGACTAACTGCTGGGCAGAGTTAACCCGCTCCCGGGCGTCTCTGAGCTTTGTGGACAGGTTGGCGAGTTTGGACACCGCAGCATGTCCTTGCTCCCCAAGGATATCCCAGAGCTGACGCTCCTGCGAATCCCAAAGGATGAACCACACCTTTGCCAGGTCCTCGGGGCAGGGCCACTCCAAGTCACCCTCCGGCAGCCTGCCGGAGGGCCCAGCCTTTGATGGAACCACCGCCAGCTCCCACGACGACACCGGTAGCTCCTCTATGTCGTCAGCCTCGTTGTTGGATGGGATGTCCACCACCTCGATTGCACGGGCCACCGCCAGGCGTTCCGACTCTGCCCCGGCCATGTCTCCCCCCGGCGCCTTCCGCTCCAACCACGAAGGTGAGCCGTGCAGCCCTCCACCCGACGAGGTAGGGAGCTCGGTCTCCCTCTCCTCTTCCATCACAACTGATGGAGGAGGGGCCGCAAGGGTTACCTCCGATGCGACCTCCACCGTTGGCACCAGAATCACCACCAATGCCGATGCCGCTGCTGTCACTATAGCAGCAACCACCCCTGGAAGGGAAGGGCTCGCTGCCGCCACCCTGTTCCCCCCGCTGCTCTCCACGACATGCTGCAGGGTGGGCCTCCATGCCTCCTGCATGGGAGTTGGGGCGATGCTCAACCCCATCATTGCTTGACCACTGACAGAGGGTGAAGATAAGTCATGCTCCAAAAAGACTCAACAACAAAAGATAGAAAAGGGACAAAGGAAATGTACCGGGAGGTGAGCGGCACGACTCTAAAGGCAGGACCCAGCGTCAATGGGCATGCAGGGCTAGGACCGCTCAAAGGCTACGACCCGTGCCCCCTCACTTCAGTCGGGGATAGAGTCCTCCTAACCGGCTCCTGCCCGGCCTGCCGGTCGCCGCGACCCTCGGCTTGGGACTCCCCGACCGGAGGAGTGGGCGGAGCACCCTCAGGCTGTGTCACGCGATGCACTGGTGCCAGTCCACTCCTCAGACTACCCTATGTGCTTGGTCGTGTCCACGGCAGGTAGGGCGTCCTCCGACCATGAGTTGCGCGCTGGCACCGCTCCCGGCGATGCACTAGTACCAGTCCGCTCCTCGGACCGCCCGGTTTGCTCGGCCACATCCGTGGCAGGCGGGGATAGGACCGGTGATGCCACCAAGGGGCGTGGTGACTGCATTCGCTTTGCCACTCGTCCACCAACGGCGTCCACGCTCGCCGCACGCTTCCTCGGCGTGGGATCAACCACGCGCCGTGCGGCCTCCTGCTCATCACCAGTGGACATCACCATAGGGTCGCGACGCTCCGCCAAGGTCACAACGACCTCTCAGCTTTCCTCCTCGGAGAAAACCATGTCGTCCACATCTATGGGATCCTCTAACTCGAGCTCGGACTCGACCTCACTCTTCCTCTCCTCGGCCTTCACGCGTCGGGCAACCTCCTTCTCCTTCTTGTACTTCTGATGAACCACCTTGGCCTTCTTCTTCTTCCTGGCATCTGCCACCTCCTTCTATGCGGCCTGCCAGGCCATGCCCTCTGGACCCTTGGGAAGGTGTGGCCAGGACCTATAAACTCCAAGCCCTGCAGAATATGTGGCTCCAAATCAAAAAATAGGAAAAGCAGAGGAAGAAGTATGGGCTAAGGAGAAGGGAGTATACCAGTCTAGACATGATCGCAGAGTTGAAGGGCACGAGCTTCCCCTCAACCCTCTCGTTGGGCTTCAGCTACAGCACCTAGCCTAGGTGACTCCAGACCTCATCGTTCGACAGATCCTTCGACGACACGCGGTCCGGGTCTGATGGGCCGCTGTACAACCACATCGGCCGCATCCTCTTTGCCAACGGCGCAACCCGGTGGTGGTAGAGGGTGTGGAACACCCGCACCCCATCAAGACCACGCCGCACAAGCTTCTGGAGCTCCTCCTCGATGACCTCCACCTTCTCTCTCTCATTGCGGGTGCACCCCCACGACCAACTTTCCTGCTTCTCCGGCCGCTCGCCGGTGAACGCTGGGAACAGCGCCTCCACTGGATTCCTGATGTAAAACCACTCCCCATGCCACCTCCAGTTGGAGTCGCAGGGGAGGTACGCGGGATGTGAGCCACCTGTGCTTGGTTTCCTCTGCAGGGCGAAACCCCCCACCGGCGCGATCTCGGCCAGATTCCCCACCGTCAAGGCTCTCCTAGGGAACAGCCACCGGAACAAATCCGTGTGCGGCTCCATCCCGAGGAAAGCCTCATAGACGATGATGAAGCCGATGATGTACAGCACTCCCATTGGATTAAGATGATGTAGCTCTAGACCCCACTCATTGAGTAGCCCATGCAGGAACTAATGCACGGGGTACCCTAACCCACGCTCATGGAAGGTAAGAAAGGACACCACCCTGCCGGGCTGAGGTTGCGTGAACTCCTCCCTCCCGGGAACCCTCCAGTGCACCACCTCCTTTGGCTGTAGGAACCCCTTCCCAACGAAGACCTTCAACACCGACTCCCTCATGGTGGATGACCTCCATTTAGACATTTCACTCTAGGATCGCAAAAGGATTGGTGAGTTCTTCCCTCCTCCCTTGCTCTCTCCCCTTTCTTTCCTAGAAACCACCGTGGCTCTCAGGAACGCTCACAGCAAGAAGGAAGAGGAAAGGAGGCGATAGATGAGGAGCATGCAAAAGAATGGGGCGAAAACCCTCCCCCTTCTCCAACTTAAGGAAAAGGGAACATCAGTTAGGGAAGGGCGTGCCGATCGGGGAAGGCAAAACAGTGGAGCAAGAAACTCTCTCTCTCTTTCCCATTTAATGCAGATAAGACGCACCCTGACCGATGAGACATGCCCTGCTCAATGAAATGGCTCCTGATCAGATGGGATGTGGCCTAGGCATGGCCCACCACTATCGCATGACCAACCACTACCGCACGCTGGGCACAAGAACCAAAGTGCCACCACACGCAGGTGGCTCCCCGCTTCCCTAGGCCAGACCTAGAAAAACCAAAAACGAGATCTCCGTCGGGAGAGACCATTGGGTCCCCCTGAGTCAATCGAATCGCTCAGGATAAACACCGAGAGATAGGTAAGGAGCAAAGGGATGCCCCATATAGGCCATGCCAACTCTGTCATGAACGATGAGCATGGGTCCCGGTCGGACATTTCCAACTGGAGCTCTCCAAACCCCGTCACTCGAGTCATCAAGGTAAAAACTACCAACCCCCTCTATTTCTTTATAAATCATCTCATACATCCATACGCGCATTCATTCCATATGCCCATGCCTCTCGGATGATTTGGGCCCTGAACCGCCCAGGGGCTCAGGAACTAAGCATCGCACGTGTAGCGAAATGCATCACAATGCTCCGTGTTGCATCACGAAGCGGCGGTTGCCTCATTCGACATGAGCAACCAACAGAGCTAGGGGAGAAAAACATAGATGAGCCCTATGCGGCCCTTGCCCAGTCTAGCAGATAGGGTCATCTCAACCTTCTTGTTCGATCCTGAACCTCTCGCCAAGCCCACAGAATCTCCATCGAGGGGAGGCCGTTAGGCCACCCTGGTCGATCTCTGGAATGACCCAGGCATCTGCCGAGTTGTAGGTAAAGGAGCAATGGAATGTCATAAGAGGGCTATGCTAACCCTGTCACAAACGATGGACCTAGATTCCGCTCGATCATACCCATTAGCAAACTCACTGAGCGCATCACTAGAGCCCTAGCGATCGGGACAAGCGACAAAACTTAGCCCCTCCGGTTGTGAGGAACCAAGGATGGGGTAACGCACATAACTCACACCGACCCCTACTAAGGCCCATCAAGGCTCGGGGGCTCAAGACACAAAAAGCCCAGGTCTGTGACCCCAAACTCGCCCCCTCCGACAGCACTCCAAACGCCTAGGGCTGCGACCCCGATCTTGCCCCATCCGGCTACACTTCCGACTGCGCTCCCAACGCCTAGGTCTATGACCCTGATCTCGCCCCATCTGGCTACACTTCTGACTGTGCTCCAAATGCCTAGGTCTACGACCCCGATCTCGCCCCATCTGGCTACACTTCTGACCGCGTTCCAAACGCCCAGGTCTACGACCCTAATCTTGCCCCATCCGGTTATGCTCCGACTATGCTCCGAAAACAAACTTAGGGTCTACGACCCCGACCTCACCCCATCAAGATCTACGAGCTCTGGCTTGCCCAATCCCAAACTAACTAAACTAACTGCCTCACCCGATCTCGAGGCACGCATCGACGCTAGGATCCGCAGACTCCATCTCACCCAAATCTCTAAAACGACTAAACACCATGGCTGCGCAACAACACCCTGGTTGACAACTCCGTCTCAACTAAAAACATGCACACACGCCCATAAACAAACACCCCCTAGATAGTTCCGCCTGAACTGCCCGGGGGCTTAGGGGATACACCCACAGGTGCACTCGCGCTCACCCACTGTCAAGGCAAAAATCCCCAGACGACTCTACTCGAATCACCCGGGGGCTCGAGGGCTCCTGTCGGGTTCATAAACCCAGGGTCCCTCAGGGACCAGCTTCCACGCCAAGGCTTGGCCCAAGTAGATAGCACGCAACTCATGGGTTGGCCCAAGAGTCTAAAACAACAGGCCAAAAGGGCGGTCTAGTCACCGACCGAAAGGTCTGGCCAAAGAGGAATAGCGCATGCTCGTTGACTACTTTGGCCCACCTCTCCGACCGGAGCGCTCACTTCGGACTCTAGCCGCCTCTGGACAGCCTCTCCGATCGAAAGGCCTGGCCCAAGCACTACTTCCGACTTCGACCCCGCGTCTCCAATCGGGGTTCACCGAAACCCTGCTCACCGCTCTTCTCCGACCGTCGCACCCAGAGCCGACTGGAGCCATCCGACCGGGGACACCCGCGTAGTTGGGACTAGGAGACGTGCGGAGAAAAGCAAGGCGAGGCTCACAAGTCAAAACCACTATACCAGGGACCATACCCTACATAGAACAGTACTTCGTAACCGCCCTAACACAAATAGTATTGTAGGCGCCGACATTTCCCTCTACAGTGTGTGGGCGCCATTGACTCCCATATGGTAAGGCCCCCCACATGCCCCTGGGCATCGACAGTGTTGTGGGTGCCAGAATTACCGTATCAAGTAAACATGGTGAAAACCCCTCACATGCCTCTGGGCATCAACAGTATAGCAGATACTGATATCTGCCATACCCGAACAAGACGACGTAACCTCCCACATGCATCTGACATTCTATAGTGACATCAATAGTGTTGTGGGTGCCTACCATTATCCTACACCCGTCGGCGTGGGCAACAAGGCATAGAAGCATTCGTACTCTCTCCCTCTCACTTGTAAGACCATCCCCTTCATCTATAAAAGGGGATGTGCTCTCTCCCAATAGACCAAGTTGACCCAAGTTGATTCAAGCTCAGTCCCTTCAGATTCATTAGATTGATCAAGTTCACTAGCTCACAACCACAGAACCACTAGGTTCGGATCTCAAGCACACGCTTGAACACTTAGCCCATTGCGGAGCTCCTGTCGCTCTTGGCAGTTCTGACTAGAGCCGACCGGACCTCTCATGCACCCCATCTTTCTCCTTCTCGTTTGTAACCCCACTGCAGACTTCGAGCACCTAGGCTCAGGAATAAAGTCACCGACCAACTCAAACTGGACGTAGGGCATGTTGCCTGAACCAGTATAAACCCTATGTCATCGAGTGCTAGGCCACCTCCGATCACAACGTATGGCAAAACTACAAATATTCACTAGTTGGTCACTTTCTATACCGACAATAAAAATTTGGTGGCTCTCACAACTCACCCCTCTTACCAACAGAAGCTCTTATGAATTCCCTGCTGCGGATTACAGAGAAACAAATGTGTGGTGGTAATAAGAAAGTGATGGTGAGGTGAATACAAGACTAGAGTACCGATTATGATGGCTTGTATGTGGAGCTTGGTGGGGAGTGATACAGAAGGAATGCAATTAGAATTCTAGTTGTTGAAAAGTTAAGTAACAATCCAAACTAGAAGTTCCCTGCCTTGTGTTGACCACAAGATATGAAAGATATAAATGGATCACACGTAGGCACAAATAAATTTTAGATTTGATGCAAACAAGGAGTATGATTGGGATGCAAGTGTTGTGATCAAACCCAACCAAAATTTTGCACTAAACAAAGATAGCAAACTGGCTGCACCACTTGATGTGGCAAACTTTCAGCACTTGTGCACATAAACCAACTGATCTTCAACTTTTCTTTTGCACTTTTCTTTCTTCTTTTTTTTTTTGACACTTTTTATAGAACTAAACACAAGGATCAGCTATAACACTTTCATAGTTATGATAGAAACAAAAAGCAACTAGCTGCTAGAACTAGATAGGATGAACGTTAACGCGAACAATGATATAGGCTATGGATATATTTTTTTGTGGGGATTTTCAGATATATAAAAGAGGCGCAAAGGACACACATAGGATAATGATCAGCAACTAAAACAAAGACTCTAATGGACTGAAACTTAACAAAACTCACTAAAATAATAGATCGAAATAAAGGGCTAAAGCAATTTTTTCAGGCTTTTTGGTGGATAGGACTAAACAAAAATATATGTAGCTAAGAGAAAAGAATCCTACCGTGGTAATGAAAGCTCTAATATCAGATGATATGTCATGGGGTCCCGATCTTCATGACGTAGGAGGAACACCAGATAACTAGCTTCAAAGAAGCCAAGATAACTTGCTGCAAGCAATGATAACTAGTTCAATCTGACAAATAAAACTTGAAGCCAACCACCGTCTTTAACCGGCAACCTGAATTGAGGATTCGCCGTACCACACTCTCAAGGAAACCAACCAATATAGCCTACAATCAATCGAGGAAACCTCGAAGGGAGTAGGAGCACTAATTGGGAGCGGATGAAGCCGCCGCTGCTGTAATCCCATGAAGGAAATCACAAAAGCAAAGGGGTAGAGATCACTCTCAAGGGTTTGTTGGCACCCAGCTAAACAAAGGGGTTCTGTATTTTGATTATCAAAAGTCTAAGATTGCTATGAGGCAATGGGGTATGTATACTAGGAACAACCCTCCTAGATAGGTGAAAAAACGAAATGAAAATGATAAGATACACTATGTGAAAGGGGTTCCACGAAATGAATTCCTAGAGAGTTCCCGCATGGCTGTTAGTCTTCTGTGCAGTCTTCAGTGTTTTGGCAATAACTGCACCTTGAAATTTCCAAATAACATGCTGTTGGATGTGTTCGAAAGTTAACTTGATAAGCTTTTACACCATGTGCAGCATGCACCACGAAATAATGTAGAATGCACTACTAGAGAACAAACTTTAGAATGATGTCCCAATTTGGCATTAGCCTTGGCATTTTTTGCCCCCGGGACTAAAGGTTCCTGCCCAACGGTCGTCCGCGGGGCAGGGATCTTTAGTCCCGGCTAGTATTACCAACCGGGACTAAAGGTAAACCTTTAGTCCCGGTTGGTAATACCTGCCGGGACTAAAGCTTTTAGTCCCAGTTTGGGTGATGCCCCAGGAATAAAGATTAATCTTTAGTCCCAGTTTGGCCCCCTAACCGGGACTAATTATCCCAGCCTATAGACCAGCTCATTTCTTCCTCCCTGAGCCCGAGCCATTCCATTCAAACTCACTGCCTTTATTCTTCATCTTGCTGTTGTTCTTGCTCTCTCCCCCTCCATTGGTGTTGCTCTTCGATTTTGGAGGTAACAAACTTAATCCTCTTATGTTTTATCAGTAGCTTATCTCATTTTGCGATGTAGATGCATGTGTAACTTTATATGTTGGACTTTATTATGAATTTATGTCATTTTTCGCTCAAAATCACATGATGATTTGCATATATGTTTGGATAAACAAAAGTTAAATTAGTTCATCAAAATCACTTGATAGTTTAGTATTGCTACTATATGTAGTACATTTCATGGTTTAGTTAAATAAATAAATATTTTTATTTATTTTTAATATATTACTTTAGAAATGAGAAATTTACAATAGTTTGCAAAAATAAGTATAGAAAGTAACTTGATATGGTGGATTTGATTATGATTTCTATGTCATTTTTAGCTCAAAATCACATGATGATTTACAATAGTAAAATCACTTGATAGTTTGGTATTTTACTATTATACATAGTACATATTTCATGGTTTAGTTAGATAAATAAATAATTTTAGTTTTGTTTAAATATATTATTTTAGAAAATATGAAATTTACACTAGTTTGCAAAAATAAGTATAGAAAGTAGATGACAACTAGTACCGGATCCTCGGCCTCTCATTCAGTTGCGAAACGACTGAGGCCAAAACTCCCTCTCATTATCTACGGCAAGTGTAAGCAGAAGATTGTGATGGAGTACCGAGTCAAGAGACAAGGACCTAGCAAGGGTCGTGTTTTCTACAAGTGCCTGGATCGCGATGTGAGTTTCTTACGCATTTGATTATTATGGCTAATTGACCTGCTTTTCTTGAATATTTTTGAGTAAATATTTTTTGGCTTTAATTTCAGTGGGAGGGCAATGGATGCGATGGTTGGTACTGGGAGGAAGATTATGCTACATACATGTAGAATTCGGGTGCGCTTGAGGTAGCGGCTACTGCTGATGAGGCAGTGAGCCAGCAGGAGAAGCTTATTGATATTCAACAGACGAATGATTTGTCTGTTTTAGTTGCATACGGTCACAAAATAATTATGTTACTGAAGTGCATTGTAGTTTTAGTTTGTTTAGTGATAGTTGGGATTGCTTACGTTGTAGCCATGCTTAGTTAATTAATCAACCATGTGTGTGTCATCTATGTTGTGTAATAAAATACTTAATTATGTTCAAGGTTTTCATAATTTGTCGTGTAATGCAGATTATGTCACGCCATTGAATGTACAATGCCGATCGCTGTTCCCAAGACTTTATTGAGGGCATGCACTATTTCTTAGGTGTGGCTGAGGCAAATAAGCAGGATGGTTTCATGTGCTGTCCATGTGCCCTATGTAAGAATTTAAAGGAATATTCAAGCTCAATGAGTCTTCATTCACATTTGCTTAAGTCAGGTTTCATGTCAAACTATATATGTTGGACTAAGCATGGAGAAAGTGGGGTCATGATGGAAGAAGGTGAAGGAGAAGATTTAGACATTGATGACATTATTGCTTAGTATGGTGCCGTTGATGATACTACAATGGGGGGAGATGAAGAAGAGGTAGCGGCAGAAGATGATCTCGGTGATGCTCTTGGCGATGCCATTCATGATGCACAACAAGAATGCGAAAGTGAAAAAGGGAAAGTTAAGTTCGAGTGCATGCTTGAGGATCATAGGAAGTTGCTATACCCGACGGCCGAAGAGGGGCAAAAAAAGCTGGGTACAACACTGGAATTGCTACAGTGGAAGGCAAAGAATGGTGTATCCGACAAGGCATTTGGGAATTTATTGAACCTCATAAAGAAGATGCTTCCGAAGCCAAATGAATTGCCCACCACTACGTACGAAGCAAAAAAGGTTGTCTGCCCTTTGGGATTAAAAATCCAGAAGATACATGCATGTCCTAATGACTGCATCCTCTACCTTGGCAATCAATACGAGAATTTGGATGAATGCCCGGTATGTAAAGCATCATGGTATAAGATCAGGCGCGATGATCCTAGTGACATCGAGGGTGAACAACGTCCTAGAAAGAAAATCCCTACCAAGGTTATGTGGTATGCTCCTATAATACCACGCTTAAAACATTTGTTTAGAAATAAAGACTATGCAAAGTTGTTGCGGTGGCATAAAGAAGACCATAAGGTAGACAATATGCTGAGACACCCAGCTAATGGGTCCCAGTGGAGAGCAATAGACAGGGAATTTCTAGAGTTTGCAAATGAGGCTAGAAACTTAAGGTTCGCCTTAAGTACAGATGGTATGAATCCTTTTGGGGAGCAGAGCACTAGTCATAGCACTTGGCCAGTTACTCTATGTATCTACAACCTTCCTCCATGGTTATGCATGAAGTGGAAGTTCATTATGATGCCGATCCTCATCCAAGGTCCGAGGCAACCTAGCAACGCCATTGATGTCTATCTGAAGCCATTAGTTGAAGAACTTCTAGTTTTATGGAACAAACCAGGTGTATGTGTCTAGGATGAGTACAAACAAGAACACTTTGACCTACGAGCAATGTTGTTCATAACAATCAATGATTGGCCTGCTTTAAGTAATCTTTCAGGTCAGACAAACAAAGGATATAATGCATGCACACATTGTTTTGATGACCTTGACAGTATATATTTGAAAAGATGTTGAAAGGTCGTGTACCTTGGCCATCGTCGATTCCTTCCTTTGAATCACCTAGTAAGAAAGAAAGGGAAGCATTTTAAAGGTAAGCTAGACCACTGGAAGAAGCCTCATAACCAAACTGGGGAAGATGTACTCGCAATGGTCAAGGATGTGAAAGTAGTATTTGGAAAGGGACAAGGCAGCGAATCTGTTCCCAAAGATGCTAAGGGACATGCACCCATGTGGAAGAAGAAGTCCATCTTTTGGGAGCTACCCTATTGGCAAGTCCTAGAGGTCCGCAACGCAATCGACATGATGCACCTAACAAAGAATCTTTGTGTGAACCTGTTAGGATTCATGGGTGTGTACGGGAAGCCAAAGGATTCACTTGAAGCACGCTAGGACTTGCAGGGCATGAAAGAACGAGACAACCTTCATCCAGACAAGACAGATGATGGACATCATTACTTAAGTCCTGCTAGCTACACGCTTAGCAAAGAAGAGAGGGACAACATGTTCGAATGTCTAAGCAGCATCAAGGTCCCATCGGGATTCTCCTCCAATATAAAGGGTATAATAAATGTGCCAGAGAAGAAATTCCTAAACTTAAAGTCCCACGACTGCCACGTGCTTATGACGCAATTGCTTCCAGTTGCTTTAAGAGGAATTCTACCTCCACATGTACATCTAGCCACCGTGAAGCTATGTGCATTCCTCAATGCAATTTCTCAGAAGGCAATCAATCCAGTGGAACTAGCTACTCTATAGAATGATGTGGTTCAATGTCTTGTCAGCTTTGAGTTGGTGTTCCCTCCATCCTTCTTTAATATCATGACACACCTCCTAGTTCATTTGGTGAAGGAGATTAGTATTCTTGGACCTATGTTCTTACATAATATGTTCCCCTTCGAGAGGTTTATAGGAGTCTTGAAGAAATATGTGAAAGTCTGTTCTAAGCCTGAAGGAAGCATCGCCCAGGGCTATGGAACAGAGGAGGTCATTGAGTTCTGTGTTGACTTTATTCCTAACCTTGCCCCGATTGGTGTTCCCGAATCGTGACACGAGGGGAGACTCAGTGGTAAAGGAACTTTAGAGAAGAAAACATATATCGGCATGGAAGACGATTATTTCAATAAAGCACACTACACAGTTCTTTAGAACTCGTCATTGGTGCATCCATACATCGAGATACATAAGGAGTTCTTACGATCCAAGTTTCCAGGGAAGACTGAAGCTTGGATTAGGCGTCAGCACATGGAAAGTTTCAGTGGTTGGTTGCGAAAAGAATGTCAAGGCGATGACAATATTAATGAGCAACTGTATTTGTTGGCTAGGCAACCATCGTGGCATATCCTCACATACCAAGGGTACGAGATAAATGGGAATACATTTTACACAGTTGCCCAAGATAAAAAGAGCACCAATCAAAATAGTGGTGTTCGCATAGATGGCATAGATCCAAATGGGAATATACAAACATATTATGGCCGCATAGAAGAGATATGGGAACTAGACTACGCACCTAATTTTAAAGTCCCTTCGTTCCGATGCCAATGGGTGAAGCTGACCGGAGGAGGGGTAACAGTCGACAAAGAGTATGGAATGACAATAGTGGACCTCAACAATATTGGGTACAAAGACGAACCATTTGTCCTTGCTGCCGATGTGAGTCAGGTGTTCTATGTGAAAGACATGTCTACAAAATCAAAGAGAGGAAAAAACGAAGACATCAACTCAATGATCAATGAGCCAAAGCACCACATAGTTCTTTCTGGGAAAATAAATATAGTGGGAATTGAAGACAAGTCAGACATGTCAGAAGATTATGAAAGAAATGTTCGAATTTCACCCTTCATAGTGAAGAAAGATCCAAGCATCATGTTAAATGAAGACACTCCATGGTTACGACAAGATCATAACCAAGGGTCATACGTCAAGAAGAAATTCACTGTTGTGCCCGCATGATACAACGATGCATGTTTAATATATTATGTTTTAGAGATGGATATTATGTAATATGTTATAACTTCACATTGTAATATGTTTAATATATGTTTCAAATTTCACAAGTGTGTGACATAGTTTCAGAAAGTCTATATGAGATTCAAGAATTTGTGACTAGTGTTTGATAAAACTTTCTCAAATGAGAAAATGAGCTACGTAACAATTGTAGATCTTGCTGAGATGATCAAACTTGGTATTTAGAGTTTTTTCATCTGAGATCATTTAGTGTCTCATTTGAGCAAGTTTGACCAAGTCAAATTTGGTCAAATGAAAAAGCAACACTTTGACTCTAGTATTCTGAACTCTAAATGACTTCAAATTGAAAAGTTTTAAATACCAAGTTTGTTAAACTCATCAAGATATACAATTGTTGTTTTGGTCAACTTTCCATTTGAGAAAGTTTGGATGGTTCAAATTTGTGATTTTTAAATTTCGACGCCTATAAACTAGTTTTCAGAACCCTGGATTGTCTCAAATTGAAAACTTTTGAATATCAAGTTTGTTCAGCTCATCAAGATCTATAATCCTTATATAGGTCATTTTTTCATTTGAAAAAGTTTGAACAAAATGTAGTTCAAATTTCACAAGTGTGTGACATAGTTTTAGAAAGTCTGAGATTCAAGAATTTGTGACTAGTGTTTGATAAAACTTTCTCAAATGAGAAAATGAGCTATGTAACAATTGTATATCTTGCTGAGATGATCAAACTTGGTATTTAGAG